>NC_134487.1:293127268-293239768 GCF_040206685.1 Ascaphus truei
AACGGATTTTTCAGGAAACTGATTTTCGGCGGGCTCGCCCATCTCTACAACTCAGTGAATTTTAAACTTGTATTTTTCTTTTTCAAAATTGAAAAGGCAGTTAATATGGACGCTAAGCCCCTCTCACTTTGAGACTTCATTGGATTTCAAAGAGCGTCATCAGGGAGGCTCAGGATAAGACAGTTTATGTAATAATCTATTCGTAGTCTGCATGGAACACGGCTCTGCCCTTACTGGTGGGCAGAGTTGCCACCTTCTACTGAAGGCCAACCCGGAGAAAAATGTAAAAAATTCTCTCACCTGCAGCGGCGTGGTGCAGCAGCGGCTCCCGTGTGATGGCACGCGGCATCAAGTTGCCATGGCAATGGGACACCGCGCTGCGACGTCTCGTAGCGTCCCGTTGTCATGGCAACACAGCGTCGTCATTTGACGACGCACAGCCATTTTCATAGACGTTGTAAGGGGAGATGCCGGGGGGAAGCCGGACACGCCGCCACACCAAACCGCCACTTGGAGATTAAGAAGTTGGACCCGTAGTCCGGAAGTTAGTGCTCAAGACCCATAGTCTCCGGGTCAAGCCCGGAGTGCCGGCAACCCTGCTGGTGGGTGTAGAGCAAGTGAGAATAAACATCAGAGACTGTCATGTGAACACTCTGCTAAAGGCTTTTGGGCCTATGAAAAAAAAAACCTGCTAAAGCTTTCACATACTGTAATTATCATTTTTGACAAGAACGGCACCTTTTTAAGAAGGAAAAAAAAAAAGTAGTGGTGCCGTGCAAGATTGTAAGCGATACTAAACATGTTAAACGTTGGTTTTAATTTCCAAATTTATTTTTTAAAACGGAGTTAGAATAACATGAATATCAAGGCATTTTACTAGCTGGAGTCAATATAAACAAACCATGGATTATATTATTATAAAATAAATATATAAAATTCTAGATTTAATGTAGTGAAAACAATCTTTTGGTAGGAAGCATTAAAACATAAGGAGGTGTTTGAATTGTATCAAATAATGAACAAAGTGTCAGGTTGCTAGTACGCAGGTTGCGAGTTATTTTGAACGAAATAGAGAAATAAGTGTTACTTTTTAGAATAAATGTATCGTGCACAAAGTTAGGTGTGTTGAACATATTTCACAAATATTACCTGCAGTTGGCATTATCCAATGGCTGCTGCATCCTAGCAGTGATTACAAGTCGCTTCATCTCATTCTTCCAGTTCAACAACATGTTGCTGTACTGCGTTCCCAAATTCAGCCTGGTCGGTACCAAATACTCGGTGCGTACAAGGATCAAGTTGGAGGGGATGAAAGTGCTGGAGACGCACAATGAGGATTATCCACACACCTTCCAAATATCTGGCAAAGAGCGTACGCTAGAGCTGCAGGCCAGGTATGCGATGACACTCTGCAAGCTAGTGTAGTGACCATGTGCACGTGTTACCGTGGCTTTGTTCTGCGCTAATGGCTGTCTTGTTTTATTGTAGTTCCAGGCAAAACAAAGAAGAGTGGATTAAGGTAAGTGCGTTCAGGCCTATAATCCTTCTGTGTTACATAACCAGGTCAAAATCTTTTAAGCCATTTCCGTAACTTATCAATATAACTGAGTTACTGAGAAAGATTCAATCGACTTTCAATGGAAATGTTTACTGATTTTGTTGGGAAAATGGCTTTTTGTTCCAGCCTTAGGCTGCGCTTATAGTGCCGGCGACGTCGCAGCAAAACAAATGTATTGCCGCCGTCGCGTGTGCTTATAGTAGACGCGACGGGAGCGACGCTGGCGGCGTGAATTTGCGAAGCCGGTCAAATTTGATTTTTCAGAGGCTGTCGCCACGTGTGACAGCCGCTGAACCAATCAGAGACCTGGTCGCCCGCCACGTCACCGGAAAGCGAACTACAACTTTCGCTAGCAGCGACGGGTGAAGTAATCTGTGGCGTCGCCGTCGCGCGCACTATAAGGGCGGCCTTAGCCTTTTGCGTTATGCTAATGATGACGGCAGAATTAGTTTACCCAAAACAACAAAGAAAAGGAGTGTGAATTAACCATTTTTGTCTTGACACGCAGTCTTTATAATGAAATATATTGGGCAAATATAGAAAACCCTCCAAAGCATTTGGTTATCAATGTGAAGAATCATTTTCTAATCAAAATCAAAGTATTCATCTGACAGATGTTTAACAAATGACAAGTCCCCATCATTAGCTAACTTTGGTCCCTGGATGGGCAATAGAAATAATAAATAGGTTAGAGCAGGGGTGTCCAACTCCAGTCCTCAAGGGCCACCAGCCTGTCGGGTTTTAAGGATATATAGAATGAATGGGTGCTCCAATTGTCCCGGAACCAACTTGAATATTAATCCATATCACATATAAATAAGAGACATAGGCTTCTGTTGGGAGTGGGTATGCTACCAGGTGAGAAAATAAATCCAGGAAGCTTTCTTAATATCTCCTGAAGGTAACGGTGAATTGAAGATAAACCCCCTCCACTGTACCTCATTTCCGACAACAGTAATATAAAGTCCTGGAAATCACTCACCAGAGTATGTGGCCAAGGCTGAATAATCAGAAAATCTTCTTAATATCTTACCCACTCCTTAAGCCAATGAAGATCTCTTAGTGGCGTGTCCAGCTGCCAATGGAAGTCAACATGGTAGAAAAAATGTGCAAAATTTGCACGCAGCAGCGCACTGCCCAAAAACAAGGAACACAGGTGATAAAGTAAAGAATTTATTGCCCAATCACAGTGCCCAAGTGCGCTACTGCGTGTAAATTTTGCACATTTTTTTATACCAGGTTTTAAGGATATCCCTGTTTCAGCACAGGTGTCTCAATCAGTTGCGTGTGCTGAAGCAGGGATATCCTTAAAACCTGACCTGCTGGTGGCCCTTGAAGGCTGGAGTTGGCCACCCCGGGGGTTACGGCGAGATTCTCTAAACTCTGAGATTGCCTTTTCCGTGCGATCTGACAACACAAGTCCCATTCACTTCAATGGATCTTCCGCGTAAGTCCACACGGATCAGCTATCAGAGCTTAGAGAATACACCCCTTAGAACAGGTGCGCAGACTAGGTGCGCAGACTAATGGCAACATGACGTCACATGACCCTGCGGCAGCGTTTGGCGGGGAGGGCGCAGGCAGGGGGCGCTGGGGGAAAAGATGGCGCATCCCTGCCTTAGAGTGCTTGATTTATGCCAAGAGTGAGATCAGTTACCCTTACGATGAGTGGGTCTTAGCGGTGTCAATAAAAATGTGTGTAGTTTATTAATAAAGATACATGTAAGTGAAATGGGTTCTGCTGCACTTTCTTTAGGCTTTTCAGGAGACCATCGCAGAGGTTCAGCAGCGGAATGAAACCTTTAAACTTGCCACACCCAGAGACTCTGAGGAGGCGCCCGCTGAGGTTTCGGTAAGAGGACTCACATTTACATTCAAGTGCACTGCACATTATCCTAATGAAAGCAGCACGCAGTCCCAGCTCTGCCTCAACACATGTAGGTGGATGTGGTATTTTCCAGGTCTTACAAAGCTAATATTGCTTTACAATGCATCGCTGGCTTCTCTGGCAGTGAATGGGTTAATGGGCAGCCCCGGTTAGTATGGCGCTGGCACTTACTAAAAAAGTAAATTATTCGCGTTTATATTTATGGCGCAAACATATTCCGCAGGGCAGTACAATGTGGGGGGTAAGTGCAAGAATAAAACCTAGATACAATAAAACTATCGGCTCAGAGAAGCTTACAAGGGGTAGGGATGAAATGAGGATGGGGGGATGAAATGGGGTAGGGATGAAATGAGGATGGGGAATTATAAGGCCACTTAGCATTATATTAACCACAGGCTTGTCATGTGTGAATGGTGGGAAAGATTTTGATCGTGCAGGGTAAGGCGTTTCACATTTGGGGTGCAGCCCTGGGAAAGTCTTGTAGGTGGGCATATGCTCCAAGACGTCTTCCTCTCACCTCCTGTCCCTAGCCCTCCTTCTCTTGGCTGCTGGAGACCTTTCTCCAAACCCTGGCCCCTGCCATATGCCCACTGGATCTCGCTCTCTACTGCCAACCCTCTCATCTGTTAGATCTAAAAGCTCCAACCTGATATCTATTCACTGCTCACCGCCTACTTCTATGTTCTTGACCTGTTCTTCTTTCGCTCTCTTCACCTCTTTGCACTGACAGCAACCTGACTCTCACACTTGGACTCTCCCCTGGAGGCAGCTTTATCCTATGGCGGTCTTTCCTTCTCACACACCTCGCCCCTTGGGACGCGGGGGTGGAGTAGGAACACTTCTCTCTTCTCAGTGTAAGTTTCAGTCCCTACCTACCCCTGCTTCCCTGACATTCTCATCCATTGAGGCCCATACTATTTGCCTTTTCTCTCTGCATATTGTGGTCATCTACAGGCCGCCTAACTCTACATGTTCTCACTCCACTTTCCTTTCCGACTTTGAATCCTCTTAGGAGACTTTAACTGTCACATTGATAACCCCTCTCAGTCATGGGCACATCGCTTCCTCTCTCACTTCCTCCTTTGGCCTTCTTCAATGGACTGCTTCCAGCACCCACAAGGACGGCCACTTCCTTGACCTCATCTTCACTAATTCCTTTTCTGATTTTTCTCTCTCTCCTTTCCCATTCTCTGACTGTAACCTAATCATATTTTCTCTCCCTCACACTCCTCACACTCCTCACACTCCTCACACTCCTCACACTCAACCTCTAGCCTCTCCTTACTATAATCACAACCTGCATTTCATTGACCTTCAGTCCTTGGAATCCAGCCTAAAATCTTAAGTCTTCTTTACTACCACCCGCCTCTGACCCAAACACAACTTACAATACTGTCCTTGCCTAATCACTTGACCAGTATGCCCCCCCTGTACGCCGACACTCACAGCACTCCAACCCACAACCCTGGCTAAATACAGACATGTTTTCTGTGGGAGACGTCTTGCAGACCTACATATTGCCACCTCTGAAGAAAACTACTCCATTGTGATTCTTCTTGACATTTGATACTGTTGATTCCCCTCTTCCCCTACACAGTCTTCACTCTCTTGGCATCTTTGGCATTGCCCTCTCCTGATTTTCCTTCTACCTCTCTCACCGTTCCTTCAGCGTCTCTTATGTCAACTCCTTCTCAGCCTCTATTGAACTCTCTGTAGGTGTACCTCAAGGCTCAGTTTTAGGCTCCGTCTCGCTGGGTGACCTCATTGAATCCTTTTGATTAATTTATCATCTCTATGCCGATGATAAACACCTATATTTATCTACACATTACACCCAGGGCCGGCTGGGATGTTTGCGGGGCTCGGTGCAGGGACATGTGCGGGGCTTCGGCATAATCCAGTTATCGTGGCTCCGTGACGTCAAATGGTGTCGCGTTGCCACGACAACAGGACGCCATGAGGTGTCACATCATGGCAATGCAGCGCCACAGGGTGTTCCATGGTCAAGGCAACGCGACACAATTGGATATCGCAGAGCCATAATGACAGGACAATGCAGGAGGAGATGCCGGGAGATGCCGCCTGAGAAGGTAAGAGAGTTACAGAGGCCTAGCGCAATCAGTTTAATTGTTGTGGGGGAGAGGGCAGGGCCTCTGGAACTATGGGGCTCGTTGCACAGGCTTACACCCGCAGTCCAGTCAAAAATGAGAGTCCCTATCCGCTATTTCTGCCTGGGTGGCCCTTTTTCGCCTCAAGCTTAACATGGCTAAGACAGATCGTCATATTTCCTGCCGAACCAGGTCCCATTGTTCCCTTCTCCATTACAGTCAATAACACAACTATCCACCCAGTCTCGCATGCACGCAGCCCAGAGGTTATATTCAACTCCTCTCTTTCCTTCTCCTCACATGTTACTAAATCTTGCTGCTTTTTCCTTCGTAGCATTGCTAAGATACGCCCCTTCCTATGTTCCACTACCACTCAGACACTAATGCATGCCCGTGTTCTCTCCCACATTGATTACTGTAACATTCTTCTGTCTGACTTCCCTGCCTCACATCGCTCTCTGTTACAGTCCATTCAAAATGCTGCTGCCCCAATCATCTCCTGCTCTTCTAGACGCGTATCTGCTTCCAACCTCCTGAACCCTCTCTGCTGGCTTCCTATTCATTTCCGTATAAGTCCTGTATTATTATAAGCGCGTGCGCGTCAATGAGAAATACCCGTCTCCCTATGACAGTGTATCTAGTGCAGACGCGCACACGGCAGAGAGCGTTGGCGCGGCAGCTGTGCGGAAAACCAAAGAAATTTGTCTTTTCGAGCAGCTGTCGTGACATCATGGCCACGCTTCCTAATCGCGCGCGTCATCGTTTGGCCTATTTACACAAAACGCTCGCGACACGTGCATGCGCAACGTCATGCACACGCGCAAGTGCTTACTATAATACAAACCTAAACCACAACATTCTCCTCCTTAGTTTAACTCTACGTCCTCTGCACCTCTATATCTCTCACCTCTGATCTCTCATTACACACGTACTCGGCTCTTACAGCCCTATCTCGTCTTTTTTAATTAATCTCTCCCTACTGACGGACCGTTCTCTCACTCAATGTACGTGGAAGGACCTTCACTTCCTACATTCAAAGCCCAGCTGAAAATCCACCGCTTAAATGAAGCAGCTCATTAAATGTTTTATGCCTCTGCTACGAACTCTGGATGCCCTTCTAATAATGCACTTTTTACTCCTGATGTGTGTGTAAGCATCCCAGCATACCACTCAGGTTGTAAGCTATTTGGGGCAAGATCTCCTTTAGCTTTATGCTGCACGTATCCCCATTGTCCCAAGCCTCACTCTCTTATTGTCTGTCCTTCCTCATTGGGTCGACCTGTCACCCGCATACACTCCTGCATTCCTCTGTAATCTCTGTATGCCGTATACCGTGTAGGCACTTACCAGGACCTTATTCGGAACAATTACAAAATAATAATAAATAATAGTAGTAATAATCATAACTTTTTAATATAGCGCTTTTCTCCCAATGAAACTCAACGTGCTTCGCAATTTCAGTATAGCGCCGCAGCACATAGGAATGTTAGACACAGCCCCTGCCCCACAGAGCTTACAATCGATGTTCTTGGTGCCTGAGGCACAGGGAGATAAAGTGACTTGCCCAAGGTCACAAGGAGCCGACACCGGGCATTGAACCAGGTTCCCCTGCCTCACACTCAGTGTCTTTGTTTTTCAGTCAGTGTCTTTACTCACTGAGTAATTGCTGTATACATAATATACTATATATTATGTATGCTGTATTATTCTGTATAGTGTATAAATACTTTGACTCTCAGACACAAATACATGCAAAACAAACAGTCTTGCAACTTTGTGAAACTAGTGTCGTGCGACATTACCTGAGCTGATAAAATCGCCCGTTGTCAGACCTGGCCGTGTGCGCTAAACATGGAAGAAATGTTCGTATAGTGAGTGCAGCAATCCGCGTGCTTAGGATAATCAGTAAAAAACATTATAAACTTGAACGCAAAACTTCTCAAACACACAGGTGCAGACAAAGACTCCAGCACGGTTTCCTCAGATAACAATGTATGTACACGATGGGGAGGGGGGAGTTAGTTAAAAAATATAACAACTTACAAATCCATAGAAAGGCAGCCACACTAGCAGAGCGACCCCCAACGTTTCGAGTAGGAAAATTGGAAAAATTGCCATTATTTTTAAACGGGCGTAATTTCCTGGAACGATGAACCCCTTTATTCTGCCGGTCGTTGGAAGCTTATTGCTGTCTGTCTAAATGTCTTATTTGAAGAGCGCTGAGCTTGGAAAGAGAGCCCCGAGGTGGATTCGAGACAATGAAGTGACCATGTGTATGAAATGCAAGGAGCAGTTCAATGCCCTCACACGACGGAGACACCACTGCCGGGCATGTGGATATGTGAGTTTCAACTTTTTAACTTGTGTTCTCATCAGACTTTTTATAGTAAATGTCAATTAAATTTGCTGTTTTGCCTAATTATATTTTAAAGAAGCAATCCAAGACAGTCATTTTCCCCCCCCCCCCCCCCAATATAGAATTGTAGCAGGGGTTCTCCGGAGATAACCCCCATTAATTTCAGCTCCTGTGACCCCCTACTTCTGGAGATACTTGCCTCCGAAGTAGATGCCGGTAGCTGCTCTGGCTCAGCAAGCAGAACTTTCAGGTTTGAAGCTCCCGCGTCACATGGGCCAATAGGAAACCGCACCGATTACATCATGGCTTCCTATTGGCCCGCAGGCCGGGAAACATCTGAACAGCGACCATATTGTGAACCGTGGTAGCCGAGGAGAGCAGCTGCCGGCACCTAATTCGCAGGTAAGTGTCCCCAGAGTTGAAATTAACAGGGTTCAGCTCCAGAGACCCCCTGCTTCAACCCAATATTTAAAAAAAAAATGCAATTTTCTACAATTCCGCCACCGCCATGGATTGCCTCTTTAACTGTACTAATGTAAAAAAACCTATTAACTAAAACACCTGAATAATAAAAAGCAACTAACCTAATTCCCTTTTTTTGTTTAAAGTACATTTGTGTGTGCAAATGTGTGCACCCATAGCGTAGAACAAAGTCTGAAACTGCTTGTTATCCTGAAGATTTCCTACACCGTGAACGACTGATTCCAAAGGCCGCTGTTAGCCCTCACCATAAAATGTAACAACGAACCAATTTGCTTCCGAACTGAGCCGTGGCTCATGTCGCGTGTGTGGGACACGTTTCAATGCATTCAGTAAATCCCCGAGTCTGACTTTCACACGTATCCAATTTCTTCCAGGTGGTTTGCTGGAAATGCTCTGATTACAAAGCCACACTGGAGTACGACGGTAACAAAGTAAACAAAGTTTGCAAAGACTGCTTCCATATTTTCCGAGGCAGTATGGACGGTGACGAAAAGAAAAAGAGAGGAATCTTGGAGGTGAGGAGACGCAAAGCCTTTCAGATCCGTCCATCACAGAGCAGAGAAATTCGATCACTCGGGCCAGGTCCCCGCTGGCTACTGCAGCGCTCGCTGTGGCGGACGCTGCAGGGACAAGAGCCGCCCCACAATGGGGCCGGCCCACTGCGAGGGGGGGGCCGTCGCGCTGCGCCGAGAGAAACTCCTGCTCTCAAGAAAATTGAGAGCAGGAGTCGCGACGGAGCGCTAGGCCACACCCCCCGGCAGTTCAGCCAATGAGGGCAAACCTGCCGGGTGATGTCACGGCCACGCCCCGTCATGCCCCCCCCCCCCCTGTCTTTCCCCCTGCAGCTCTCTGCAGACCGGGGGACTCGACTGCACGCGCCGCCTGCCTCGCAGATGCGCCATCTGCCTCGCAGACGCGCGTGCAGCGCAGGCAGGAGGGCCGCAGCCTAAATCTGCCTGGCAACTTTGTAACTCGCCAAATTCATGGCCGCAATGAGTAATTAGTCGAGGCTTTAACTACACGGTGCTAATATTTCTTTGCCAAGGACCACAATCCTCTATTTCAAAACCATGTTATCATCATGTCAACAAGGCTCGTTTATTTTACACCACTTCAAATTGTTGGTCCAATTCCTCTCCATAGATCTGGATCCCCTTTCTTTAGATATCAAGTTCAGAGACACAGATTCCAATGCAACAGCACATTGTATACGTGTTACCAAAGAACACTTAGAAAGGAGCTAGGGTTTATTCCCATCCATACCCATCCCTGCTAGGGGCTTCAAAAAACATTCGGAAGCGGCTGTAACTCCTTGTTGGTATTGGTAATAATTTATCATTTGCCTTTGTTTAATACGGTAACGGCCAACTCCAGTCCTCAAGGGCCGCCTTTGACTGAGCCACCTGTGCTGAAGCAGGGATATCCTTAAAACCTGACTGTTGGTGGCCCTCGAGGACTGCAGTTGACCACTCCTGGTTTAATCACTTAGCTTTGCTGTGGTTGCAGTTCCCTACAATATGACCTATTTTGAAATGTTGCTGTTCTTTGAAACAGATTATCAACCTTATTTGTTTTTCCTAGCTATTTTTATTTTGCAAGTCCCGCAGCCGGCAGTATCACGTCCTGATGGGAACTCCTGTGTTTGTTTTTACACTTTCTCCTCTCCTCTCTTCACCAGAGCTGTTTCCCATGCAGATTACAAAGGCTCTTATCAGAAAAAAAAAGTCTTATCTTGATCTTCTCTGATACTAAGGTCACCTAATGTGACTGTGAGGGGGGCTCAGCTGCCATATTAATTTAAGTGATGGGCTCATTCTTCAGTGATTTAACAAAAACAAAAAACAGTTTAAAGAAATCAGTGATGTGGGTAATAATAGTAATATAATAATAATAGTAATAGTGAAATAGACCTATTGCACAGTATGGGATCAATCTTTAGAAAAGTAGAAAATACACATACTGGGTACAACTGCTCCTTTAAAGCTGCATTTTTTATTTTTTATAAATCAGTTCTGTACTATGGAACAACTCTGAATTACATTTTTTATGTATTATAATGTAACACACGTTTTTTGGTTTCTATAGGTACCATTTACAAAGTCACATCCCCTTCCTCTTCTGAAACCAGCTGTGGCACACCCCTTTTTGAGCCCTGCCCCCTCTCTTGCAGTGCACCAATTGTATCTAGTGACAGCCTGGTCACATGATCTTCCCCACAGAACTTTGCATCTTTGGTCCTCTTATGCTGCACTGACAGCCATTTAGTGAACCCCTGAGCCGAATCTTTGCCGATAGACAACTTAGCTACTTACTTATTGTGTGGATTGCATTGATGCACATATTAAAGGGGGGGGGGAAATAAAAACATTTTTAAAACGGCAGCTTGGACTTCTCCTTTAAAGGTCCTTCTCGTACTGAATTAGCATTTTTTGTATGTCTTTGCCTCCCTAGATTGAATCTGCAGAAGTCTCAGGAAACAGTGTTATCTGCAGCTTTCTTCAGTACAATGAAAAGTCGAAACCTTGGCAGAAAGCGTGGTGTGTTATCCCGAAAAACGAAGCTCTTGTGCTGTATATGTATGGTGCACCCCAGGTATATATACTCACATGTATACACACACACATGAAACAAACAGAAGCCCAGAAAAAGCACGAGAGCGTATCCAAAATGATGAAATTTATTATAGCAATATCAAAAAATACACACAAAATTACATTTAAAATAGCTGAGGATAACCCCAAGTACCTGAGCAGACTACCTGCAAGGTGTTAATAAAGATATATAAGAAAGAGTCAATTTGTCTAGGGATGTACCCAATATGCACTGCAAATAACTTATTATATATATACAATGGGACAACCAATCAAAAGGTATTAGGTTAAAATGTATTTCACCTTACCCCTTATAAACACCGGCCGGTGAAAACTGTGCTATAATGAACAAGACGTCCCCTAACAACATTCACCTCCTCATATAATTTTGAGTAGAATAAGGCCTATATGAAGTTATAATTGCTCATATAAGAGATGTATTGGAGGTATAACACAAAATGCAGTCTCCTATGCAATAAGCCCTGTAGAGTAGGGAATGTAAGTTCAAAGCCGGTCCTCACGATATGGATGTAATATATCAAATACCTATCCGGATCCCAGGTGATTCCCACGTCCAAGGACTGTGCTTCGTAGCTGTCAGCAGCATGAATATTCTTTCAAAGGAAACAGGGGAGCGCAGCTTGTAGCCATGAAAGAATAAAAACATCACAAAGAACAGAGATGTCTTACAGTGAATCAGAAATGGGATATGACCAACTCGCAAATGGCTACTCACATGAAGGTAGCAAATAAAGGGCAGTCATCCAACTTAAAGGGGTGGATGGTCCCTGTGGGTGGTGCAGCAACTACCAGCAACCAATATCCAAAAAAAGAAGAAAAAAAGGACCAAATAGTGTAGACAGCAAAACATATATATTATAACACAATAAAAATGGAGGCTTGCACTTAAGATGGTATCAAACAGCAAATCACGAATACACAGGAGTCGCGATCTTCCTGTGAGTCGTATGGATCTCTGCTACTGCCTCTGAATGCACCCGCATCCACGCCGGCGATCTGCGTCACTTCCGGTGCGTCTCGGACTTCCGGTTTCCGGTTTCTGTGGGTCCCCTTTAGGTTGGATGACTGCCCTTTATTTGCTACCTTCATGTGAGTAGCCATTTGTGAGTTGGTCATATCACATTTCTGATTCACTGTAAGACATCTCTGTACTTTGTGACGTTTTTATTCTTTCATGGCTACAAGCTGCGCTCCCCTGTTTCCTTTGGAAGAATTCTACGTGCAAGACCTTTGAGACAGTCTTAAAACAAGGGTCGAGTGTGTTTGTTTTGGCCTCATATTTTGTCACTTTTGTTCACTTTATAATATCACTTGGTAAGATGTAAAAAATGAAACTATTGGGTGGGAAGATAAGAGACCCTCCCCACATTTTTTGGTGACTGTACCCAATGAGATGACATCACTCACCACTGGAAGACTCTGTGAACCAATTTGCCGCTTTTTAGATTATTTTATGAAACCGAATAGTTCAATGACACTGGACACTCCTCAAACTTACCCCTACGGGACTCCTCAATCAGCAGGCACAGAGACACTGTTACTATGTCGTTATTTCTATTGATCTAATCACACACAAACACACACACACACACACACACTAACTCTAAAACATTCAGGGACCATTTAACACCTTAAGTCATAAATCCCATACTGCACAGGGGGGAGGGTTAGGCTTTACCCACAGAGATAAGATTCCTAGCCCGTCCTGTTTGAAAGTAAATTTCTTGGCTTAATCAATTGTAACATCGCCCAAAGAAGAGAACAGTGTATCTTGAAAGCTCGCACAAATAAAAGCATTTAGTTAGTCACAGAACGGTATCGACTATTTGTTTTTGAGATATTATATATATATATATATATATATATATATATATATATATATATATATATATATATAAATGTAAATACAACTGTATGCTCATCTGCATGTCTTAGGCAGGTCTGCAACCCGCCTTTCCCCATTATCACCCAGCACACAGCACTTCCACTGCAGCAAGGGATTCTGGGAAATGACATGCAAATGAGCACACAGTGCCACTTTTTGCTTCAAAAACCATTTTTAACATGGTTCCCTATAGGCTTAAGCTTGCTGCATGGTCACAGCTTTGAGCACAGCCTATATATATATATCTCATCCGGATTGCTGGCCCATCTGCTACACACAGGGCTGGTGTGGGTACATTTGGCATATAATAGTTCTTGACTTATCAGATGATGATATGTCTTGATTCATGTGTTTTCAGGATGTAAAAGCTCAAGCCACGATCCCCCTTTTGGGCTATTTGGTTGATGACGCTCCCCGCAGCGCCGACTTACCGCACAGCTTTAAACTGTCCCAGTCCAAGTCCGTGCACAGCTTTGCAGCCGACAGCGAGGATCTTAAACAGAAATGGCTTCGGGTCATCAACCTGGCTGTGACCGGGGAGATGCAGGAAGATCCCGATGACGCTCCGATCACTTCGGACGGGCAGCCAGATTCAGCCGATTCCTGAAGCACAAGGACAATAGATAACCCAATATCAGAAGCAAGTAAGAACATTAAACTGTAAGCAGACATTAAGGATCTGGGGACTTCAGTGACACGCCAAACTTCGCCTAACACCATCTGGCCTCAGAGAGGCCTGAAGATCAAAGGTTAAGTGAGTTCATTGTTCATTATAGGACTATAGGTCAATTGAAACAAATCTGCTATTTCCTGGGGTTCTATTATTCCCTCTGCCATGTTGAGTAGTGCAGTTACCCAAATTATAATGGATCCAAAGCAGCAAATTCTGTGCATGTGGATCTTGGAACGGAGCGAAGACGACGCGATGTAAAGATTCTCGTGATCGGGATTTATCGTGTACTTTTTCGGTGAAGAAAACAGAATTTCTGTTGCACTACATGGTAGCATTTTTAAGAGCACTCACAGGTAATTTACCAATCGCTTTGAAATTCAGATCACAAACCTCTATATATACGTTGTATATAACTGGAGCAATCTGTATGTGCAGTTGGAGCATATGGGTAAGTTGGGTTAGGATGCTATATTTATAGACATTCAATACAATTATTGTATTGACAAATCACACAACCGATATATGACGTCAAAATAAAAATAGTGAATATTAAGAATAGTATTATGAGTTGTTTTTTTTTTGTTTTTTTGCTCATTGGCAATTTACTAGTTGTCAAGATCTAAAGGCACAAACCTTTTGGTAGCAAAGCACAGTGATTTAAAGCTACCGTATACCTCCATTCTGTCCCAACACTGAGCTCCTTACAAGAAGAATGTATGGTACTGCATTATAGATTTATTTATACTGATTTTGCACATACACTTTTATGCTGTAATCCGCTATAAAACACAATCACACAAGACTTTCATATCTACTTTATGAAAGCAATTGTATATTATCCCAGACTACATGAAATGTTAACAGTTGTTGTAATTCAGCTCCCTGGATATATTTTCCACGGCTCCACTTTTTACACATGCTGCCAAATCTTCAGAATAGAACAGAAATACGAAGAAGTTTTTTTTTTTTTTTGAGTAAATCTAGATTAAAATTTGCTGTTAATTTTATTTTAAGTGTACAAAACTGTTAATTAAAACATCCGAGTTAAAAAATAAAAAATAAAAAGTTACCTAATTCCCTCTGTTTTAAAAAGTCCAATATTCCCTGGTATTTGTGGAGATCGCATGTGTAAATATTACTTTTGGTGGAATATGTTAAAATGAATGTTTGATGCGATAAAGCGATATGTTTAATTGCCTTGTCCGTGTTTTTACGTAGTGTGCCTTTAGAAAGAACATGATTTGCAGCAACACTGCAGGTTTGTGTCATCAGAAGAACGCAAAGTATCCACCTTTTGTAATCTATGTTAAAGGATTTTCTTCCTAAACGCTATAGGTGCTCACATTGATGTTATCTTTCAACCAGTCCCATACTTTATATGAGGAGTGGCCAACTCCAGTCCTCAAGGGCCACCAACAGGTCAGTTTTTAAGGATATCTCTGCTTCAGCGCAGGTGGCTCAGTCAACGACTGAGCCATCTGTGCTGAAGCAGGGATATCCCTAAAAACTGACCTGTTGGGGGCCCTTGAGGACTGGAGTTGGCCGTCCCTGCTTAATGTCAAATAAATAATAGTTGAAAATTGGCATGTTCCTGAAAGAGCAGCCAAAACCAGTACTGGGCCCCTATATGCAGAATTAATGTAATGTTCCCATGTCCACGTGTTAGGGCTCCAACGTTTCGATCCCCAGAGGGACCTTCTTAAGGCCAAGTCCCCGGTGGTCACGGCGGTGCGTGCTGCGGCGTGCATGCCACACACCACAGCACAGCCCGTCATGGGGCAGGCCCCAGTGGCTGTGTGTGTGTGTGTGGGCACGCAAAGCGCTGTGACGCGTTGGTACGCTGGCAGGGAAGACAAGAATTTTCCCATGCAGCGACGCGGTCACGTGGTTGGCACGCAGCCAATGACAGGGCAGATATGCCCCGTCATGGCCGTGCCCCCTTCATGGCCCCGCTCCCCTAAAGACCGCCGATCGCGGCTGTAGTCTCTGCATGCTCCACCAGGACGCCAGGCGCGCATGCAGCAGGGAGGACCAGGGCCGTAGCCGTAGGTGTACCCTGAAGAATGGACCTTTTCCATCGGGAAGCCGGAACGTTGGCTAGTAAAGACACATTTATTGTACCATTTGGTGCGCCAAACTTTAATACATAGTACGGTTTAGAACGTTAGCAGAAGCACCCTCTCCAATCTTTTGAATTGTTACAGTTGGTGTGTGTGTGTGTGTGTGTGTGTGTGTGTGTGTGTGTGTGTGTGTGTGTGTGTGTGTGTGTGTGTGTGTGTGTGTGTGTGTGTGTGTGTGTGTTGTACTGCTAGTTTGTATAGGGTATACAATGACCGGGACTCGCAGGATTTAGAAAATTCAATACATTTATTGTAATGATATATCAATGTTTCGTTCCTCAACCGCACTCGCCCTCTCGTACTATTTGTTCGCTGGTCTGTGACCGGCCTTCCTGCTCGTGCTGCTTATTAACCCTGTGTGTGGCCCATCCTCACTCTCGACCCCTGTTAACCCCTTGTGTGGCTTTTCTTCAGTTCACACATTAAGAATTTCAGTAGCTGGCAGATCTATAAGGATATGGCCTCAGCCAGGGCGCTCACGCTGCCCGCGATGAAACACATTGATGCAATGTGTGTGGCCAGCGTGAGCAAGCGCCTGAGCATGCGCAGCGCTTACCTGCTTGGTGAGACAGCCAAATTTGATTTGGCTGCTCGCTGATGCGTCACGTGAGCGGTTCGCCCAAAGAGGGCGAACCAGCTCCGTGACGTAAAGGCCCCACTGCACGCGCCTGCATGCCCGCCTTGCGTCCTGGCTGTGTGTGCACGGCACTTCACCGCAATCTGCCGTCTGTAGGGAGCTTTCTTTTTAGTTGTGGGTGGGAAGTAGATTAGTTAGGCTATCATGGAGTCTTAAATAATCAACCACTTAAGTGGTATCCCACGCTACCTCTCCCCCCGTGCCACTTTGCTTTCCCCCCCACCATCCCTCTCCCCGTGCCACTCTCCTTCCTGTCAGTCTCTCTCTCACTCGCTCTCTCGCTCTCTCTCTCTCTCCCCCTTGTGCCGCTCTTCCAGCTCCCCCCCCCTTCCGGTGTCTGTCTCTCTACCCATCAGACTTTCTGATTGGCTCCCTGGCGCACCATGTGACGTGTCACCGCACGGGAACCCCATCCTGTTGTAGCCCCTACTGGCTGACACACCAGTGTGCAGCGAGCCAGGAAGTGAGGAGGCACTGGGGGACTGCTAGAGGGAAGGTAAGGGGCTGGTGTGAGGCGCGCACGCGGTCGCCCACACCACCGGTTGCAGCGGGGACCTAGCCTAATGTTGATCTCCGGTCTCATTTGTATCTTCTAGATTTTATATACCAAGGATTGTTTTCTTGTTACTTTGTATTTCCCCCTCCCCCCCTTTTGTGCGCGTGTTCGTGTAATTTGTTTCAGATTGATACAGTAAATGTGAGCGCATTCACATTTCTCAGACAAGTCTGCAACCCTGCCTTTCCCCATAATCTCGTAGCATGCAATGCCTCCCCTGTAGCCAGGGATTCTGGGTAAAGACAAGCAAATGACCTTTCAGCTTCACCTTTTGCTTCAATTCCATGTTAACATGGACCACTATAAGGCTGCGTCCAGGGTGAATGGAGCCGGGCGGAGGCGTGCTGAGGGAAAGCAGGTGCTTTCCCTGGCCTTAGACCGCGCGCCGTCCGGGGGCGTGTTGGGGGGTCCTGTGATGTCACGGAGCTGGTTCGCCCTCATTGGGCGAACCGCTCACGTGACCGGCCCTGCGCTCCCTTGAGCGCTTGAATTTAAAATTTTGCTAAGACTTACGCTTACGCACGCTTGCGGAAGCGTAAGCGAGCCCCTACTAAAGCCGCTCTCATTGCGGCTGCAGGGGCTCACTGCCGAACAGCAGCGTGTCTCAGCACGGGTCAGCACATAAGCGCTGACCATGCCCGAGGCCTAAGACTGCGGCCATGGTGAACGCTGGAGAGGGCGCAAGCGTTCACTCGGCTTCCCCGCCGCCTGCAGCAGGAGATGGGGCAGTGTGTCTTGGGGGCCCAGCTGTGACGTCACCGAGCGGGTTCACCCTCATTGGGTGAAGCGCTCACGTGACCCGGCCGCCGCCTGGCCCCCGCGCGTGAAAACAGATTTTTCTGTTTCCTCCTGAATCACGAGCGCTGGCGCCTCTGCTCCTGTGCGCGTTCGCACGCTCTACAGACAGCCTCATAGACGCACATCTATGTGATCACGCCGCGCGCGCCGTCGATTAATTTATCTCGGCTCTTGTTCCTCACGTTGTATCAGAGTACGTTTCGGCGATGCCCTGCTACGTTGCATGCTGTGGTTCGTTGCCCAGCTGCCAGGCCTCTCCGTCGCACTATTTGTCAGAGTCGCAGTCGGGTATTTATGGGGATTGGCTCCTCAACTCCTGTAATCTCAAGAAAAGCCCAGATTGAGGACAGAAAAGTCTATATGTCATTACTATAACCCTGGTGTTTTTTAAGTCCTGGGAGTTCTGGCCTTAGAGTGTGTGTGTGTGTGTGTGTGTGTGTGTGTGTGTGTGTGTGTGTGTGTGTGTGTGTGTGTGTGCGCGCACGCAATCTGAACCAGGATCTTTAGGTTTAGAATGGCACTGACAAAAATGGTTGTGTGTGTGTGTATATAAGAGAGACGGTGGTACATAATACCGCGCTCCTCGCTATAGAAGTTTGCTACTGGTAAAAAGACAGGCCATGTATATAGAAAAACAAAAAGAACGTTTCCTGCGCTCCTACCAATAAAGCTAAAATAAAATAGTGAGCTCATGAATAAGGGTTATTTTGTTGAACCGCGTTGGCCAACGCGTTATAAGCCTGCAAGCCATGTCACGGCATAACCAAATTTTGCAGGTGCCTACACTGAATATATGTAATTGTCGCATGGACTAGTGAAAAATGTGAGAGAGCCATAAAGGGGTTAAATAAAGCATATACTTTTGTGAGTAGGGCAATTAAAAGCTAGCCAAAGCCAGTATCATAGTTGCCTTACTGTAGAGGTAAACTGTGGGTGCACAAATTCCCTGGTGAGAATATAATAAAACATAGAAAGAAATATGTGTGTCAGCCTTACACATTCACCTACTCTTCATTGGAGGGTGATGTCCAGACTGACACTGGGGTGTATTGTACCTGCACTGATTGGAAAATTGGCAGGGGCTCTGTAACTGCTATGTAACGCAGATGAGCCAATAAACCTACCCATATGACGTTTCATTGACACTGTATTACAATGCCCTATGGGAGTAGGCAGCAAGGAAAAGGATTGCCTAATATTAGTGAGACACTGTACATAATACCGCGCTCCTCCCTATAGAAGTTTGCTGCAGGTAAAAAGATAGGCCTTAACGTATAGAAAAACAAAAAGAACGATTCCTGCGCTCCTAACAATTAGGCTAAAATATAATAGTGATCTCATGAATAAGGGGTATTTTGTTAAGCCCTTTGCAGGCGTATAACGCTTTGGCTAAAGGGTTTAACAAAATAACCCTATTCATGAGATCACTATGCACATGTGAGAGATAGGATTGAACGTTTAAATGTGCTGCCCTGAAGTGTTCCTTTTTTACCCGTTTTACAGCCCCGCCTCCGTTGCGCAGTGCGCTCATGCCAAAATGTGTGTGCTCAAGTACAGCTAACTCCTTGCTGTCCTTAAATGCCCATTTTTAGGGTTGGCCGGTGTTCTCAATTGCTCGATGGGGTGTACACCTAAACTGCTGCGTCCTGTAATTACAAATGTGTAGCTATGTATTATTATGCTTTTCATCGAGCAGTAGAAGATACACCTGGAGTTCTAATTCCTGTGGGGTCAGATGTTTATAGTTTAGAGAGGCGTACAGAAGAAGTATTTTACCTGTTTAACATGCAAAAGCATATCTATTAAACACCTGTTGGATGCCTTTTTGCAGCAAACCTTCCGACTATAAAAAGCCCTGAAGGTCTACAACAGGGCTAGCCAACTCCAGAGCTCAAGAGCCACCAACAGGACAGTCATTGAATCCACTCCTCACGGGCTACCAGCAGGTCAGGTTTTCCGGATATCCCTGCTTCAGCATAGTCTTCAACAGAGCCACTGATTGAGCCACCTGTGTTCGAAGCAAGGATATCCTGAAAACCTGACCTGTTGGTAGTCGTTGAGGACTGCAGTTGGCCACTCCTAGTCTGCAATCTTTCTCTAACCTGCTTTTGGTTATGTGCGCGTCCCTTGTAAAGCCGCATTCCATTCTGTTACTGCTGCTTTACAAGAGAACCTTGAAAACTCCAGTGTATTGTGTGTGCAGTGTATTGTGTGTGCAGTGTATTGTGTGTGCAGTGTATTGTGCGCCTGAGGAAGGTTACATTTGTAGTGTGTTAACCCCATTGCTTCCAGAGGGGACTACAATGCATTGCAAAAGGATGTTAAAGCCATTGCTGGGACGTCCACATGTACTTACTGTACGTTTCCAGCCAAATGAAGCTGTTTGATTCTTTTGTAGTTTGGTGCAACAACTTGAAGTTTTGTTGTAGAAGAAATACTGAATATAACCTACACTTTTCCAATCGGCTAAAGTGCTGTCTTCTTGGAAGATAGAAACCCAAAAACATATCATCAGGGTTTCTCAAAGAATTATCCCTGCTGGCTCCCAAAGCAGTCCCAAAATACCAGGGTTTCCTCACTGGTCTCCCTAAGAAACCCTAACCAGGCCAAGTTTTGGAAGAACCAACCACCCACGCTTTGACATATATCAGATGACTACGTACCCATACTTGGTAATTCGTTGGTTATCCCTAAAATCTGGTCTGCTGGAGTTCCCCAGGGAGACCTTTGAAGAACAGAAAAATCTCTACTGTGTGAATAGAGTCCTGTCCAATATTGGTTATTACTGTAAGATAAAGAACAGCAGGCACCTCTCTCCAGCTAAAATGAGCATTTCCGGCATGGCAGTGCCCTGCAGAACATTAATACGTGTATTCTGTGTTCTCCAGGGATTACCGGAGTTTTTGGGAGTAGTGAAAGTGCACAGGTGTGTTCAGCACACACACATCCATATATTTTTTTTAAATCAAGGGACTGCATGATTCTTCAGGGCGCTGTTTATATTAACATTGGTCATACAGTATCCAGCATCATTGTACAAAATACTATGTTTATTTGACAGAGAGGAGAGAAAAAATGTCTTCAAGCACTCAATGTCCCTTTGAGAAGAGCCATGCGCCGTATCTAAACAAAGGTACATTTTGCGAAAAGGAAAATGTGTTTTTTGAATGGCTGATTTTCCAGAGACATTTACCCCGGCACACGCTGATTGTGCATTATGAAAACTGTCGCAGTTTAAAACGTTACTTGTGTGTTCTGGGTTTTGTGATGGGAAAAAAAAGAAAGTGGTAATTTTTATTGTTGACCCATTTTAAAATCATGAATGTTGCCCATTTGCAGATACTGTATATATTTGGTGTAACATATGTATATTTGGTAATGAGGATTGGACGAATGTTGACTGCATCATATGAATGGAGCACTTTAATTGCTGTTAAATTAGCTGCAAGTTTGAATCCTGTAAAATAAAATCATTATAAAATCAGTTCAGCATTGTAGTGGTCAAAAGTATAGTTTCACTGTTGAGACGAATAAAATTTCCAAAGCTGGTGAATGAACAACTGTTTTATGACCTTTTCTGTAAAAAATAAAGAGAAAAGACGGGGATAATGGGAAAAAATATATAAAAGACTTATTTGAACATAGTATAGATATTACAATCCTGATGTTATACAATGTAACATGACCAGGCAGGGCCTCTAAGGATGCGATTGTAGTGCGCGGTGCGAACAAAATACAGTAGCTCTATCGGGCTGGCCATAGTGCGCATGCGAGGAAGCGCGATGGTGCGGCAGATTTGAAGAGACAAATTATTTTGGTTTTTCGCACGACGGCCGCATCACATGAGTGGTTCAGCCAATGAGGGCAAACCAGCCTCGTGATGTCACGGCCACGCCTCCCCATCGCCATATACGGATCGCTCCGTCGACGGAGCACATGGCGTAACGCGCGCCTGAACTATAAACGTAGCCTAACACACACATGTTTCAAGATCAAATGTGAAGAACTGCCCCTCCCATCTCGGAGAGACCATGGACGCGCAGCTGTGCAGCTTTGTGAAGTTTAACCAATTTAAGTTGGATCAAACACGAACACGCAATCGCTTGCATAACTCCAACATCTCGGGGTTTAATAGCCCTATTAGTACTGAGTAAATATGTGTGTATAGAGAAGGAAAAGAAAGGCGCTAAATGAACTTGTAGCAATGGTAGAGTGTATCGTTTTACTCTATATAAGACAAAGTGACGTCTGCTGCTGGAGTACACATTTTTTATATTTGTAAATATGTGTGAATGTCTACGAACTCCGGTCCCGGAAATGTCTGCAGAACTCTTGTAAGATTTACGTTGAACGAGTTTGACCGTTTATTTGGCATATTTTGCACTTTCAGCAATACAGTAAAGTTGGCGGGATCGGAGAGGCCATAGAAAGTGAAAGTCCTTACCTCCATTTATATCGCAAACCGTTATCCCTGAGTTTTTCAATCCAATGTCTGGGTTACCCCAAATTTTTTTATCAATTGACACACTTAAGTTCTAATAAAACTGGGTAGAAAGGGAAAATAAATATTTAATTACAATATCAATTTTACACCAAAAATTACTGTTATAATTACTGTTGGTAATTGTAAAATTCAGGTTTACTTCAATTTTACATGAAATGCAACATTTTTATCATGGTATCCTGGTTGCGAAACACAGAGTGATTTAACATTCAAATGTGTGTGTGTGTGTGTGTGTGTGTGTGTGTGTGTGTGTGTGTGTGTGTGTGTGTGTGTGTATACATACACACACACACTAAATTAAAATTAATTCTTGCCAATATAATGATGTTCCTCTCTCATACCGATTATTTTTATGACAATAAACAAAGGATTTACTACCATATGTTTTTTTTTTTCCCCTCCTAAACAATGGTCCTTTAATTAAATCCTTTTGGCCAAAACATTTCAAGCCTGCAACGCTGCCATGGTCCGACCCAATCAGCAGGTCGTACACTACCCATGTTATACTGTGTCTTTTTTTGTATTTCTTCCACTGCAGAGAGAAGAGGATACAAAACAATATTATATCCAATAGCAGGGGATGCGTGATGTGTATGCGGTGCCTATGGGGTTCAAATTTAGGAGCTCTATTTGTGAGCTATAGCATGGGTGCTCATCTCCAGTCCTCAAGCCCCCCCAAACAGGTCAGGTTTTCAGAATATCCCAGCTTCAGCACAGGTGGCTCAGTCGGAGACTGAGCCTCTCATTGAGCCACCTGTGCTGAAGCTGGGATATCCTGAAAAACTGACCTGTTGAGGGGGGCTTGAGGACTGGAGCTGAGCCCCCTTGAGCTACAGTGCAGTTAACACTGGTTAAAAAACAGAAGTGTCCTAATAAATATAGTGAAATAGAGTAGAAAAAAAATATTTAAAAAAAAAAATATATATATATACACTCACACTCTCACTCTTACATTTGCTTTCAGGGCACTCTAATTGGGCAAGAGTAGGACAAATAACTTATCTTTTAGGAGCAATGTAGCCGGGATCACCTTCCAGCGACAACGATAGATAAACAGGAAAAAATGTCTGCAGCACTCTCTGGTAAGTATCCAATGTAAAAAAAGGTTTACTGCATCAAATTAACACCAGGGGTGAAGTACAGGAAAAATGGAGCAACGTTTCCGACCTCCCGGTCCTTTGTCAACCTCC
Organism: Ascaphus truei; assembly: GCF_040206685.1. NCBI lineage: Eukaryota > Metazoa > Chordata > Amphibia > Anura > Ascaphidae > Ascaphus > Ascaphus truei. Next base: position 293,150,637 of record NC_134487.1, read on the forward strand.
TTGACGCAATAAACCTTTTTTTACTTTGGATACTTACCAGAGAGTGCTGCAGACCTTTTTTTATATCTATATCTATCCCACCCAAACCTATTGCTACAGCCAAGCTCATCGCTGGCCCTCTCCTGGGGGAAGACATCTCTCAATAGCTTATTCACAACCTGTATTCTTGGACCTGTTGATTAGAAGTGGGATTGGCGAGCGTAGACTAAGGAAGAGTTGTTCAAACCTCCAAGACTATTTTGAGACATTTTTATAAGGGACAAAAGTGCAACATTTATTTTTAAGTGCAATAATTGCAAAGTTCTTCGCCTAATTTGAGGAAATTCTACACATTTAAATATTGATAATTAGCTTTTAGGATCTTACTGTGGAAAGAATGATACAATATAGATACTACAGACCCAGAAAATGAATAGCTCTATGAATCTGCAGGTTTGTAAACAAAAAGCAGTGGTGCCGAGTACCTCCGTACCATCACACTGCAATCACTTTGTTCTACTGAAGATCCAAAATAATATTTCTAACGCAGCTGTTAAGAGACATTACATATAGAGACTGTTTGCAGTACAATGAGCTGTATATATTTATTGTATACTTATTATACACTATTACAGGGCTCGCTGGATGTCGCGCGTGGATAAGCTTAAGGCTGCGGTCCCAGTAATGTCTGTGGCACGCGCGCCCGGCGGGGGGGGGGGGGACGGCGCGTGCACAGCGCTATCTGCGGTCTGTGAGGGAGAATCTTGCGACGGGAGGGGGCGTGGTCGGGGATTTGCGGGGGCGTGGCCATTACATCACGCGGCTGGTTCGCCCTCACGCCTCCGTCGCTAGGAGTAAACTCAATTTGATGAGTTTGCAGCACGGCGCGGCTGCACCTTCTGCGTGACGGTGTGTACTGGGCCCAGCCCCATTGAGGGGCGGTGCTTACACGCACGCTGCGCCGTGCGCACAGGCTGTTATTGGGACCGCAGCCTAAGGCTGCGTTTATAGTAGGCGCGTGCACACGATCCTTGCACTGTGATCCAAGGCGATGGGGAGGCGTGGCCGTGATGTCACGAGGCTGGTTCACCCTCATTGGATGAACTGCTCACGTGACGCGGCTGTCACGCAAAAAGACAAAATAATTTATTTTCAAAAATCTGCCGCGCCGTCGCTCTTCATCACTTGCGCGGTTGGTCGGCCTCATAGTGGTCCTGCATTTTCTTTGCGTCACACGTGCCGTCGCGCTCACTATAACCGCGGCCTTAGACTCGGCTCCTGCTCATTTCATTCTAGTTGCGTAAGCAGCTTAGTGCAGTTTTTCACACGGAAACTCACTTGCAAGTTAAGGCCGTGTCAATATATATTGTACCGGTGTTATAAATGCTTGTACAATTTAAAAAAATATATAATTTGTAACTAAATGTATCTAAAATTAAATTTCAATAAGCTTGTTACATTTCCACAACCCAATGTTCTCTGATCTGGCCCCTTTTGGAGAATTATTTGAAGAGCCTATAGCTATAATATAATACACACCTATTATACTGTATATACACTATATAATATTCTATACTAAATAGTTCCTGAGGGCGGTTGGGTAGCATCTCCTTCCGCACCCACACTTCCTTCAAGCATGCTTCTGTTGCCTTGGCATAACTGAAAAATGACCCCATTTAATGGGTGAGTATCTGTGTTTTGGCACTGCAGGATGGATGTCCAGATTGTGCCTACATCTGCCAGGGTGAAATAGCACAAAGACTCCGCTGTCTGTCTCCTGCACTCCCTGCTTGAACCTTCCTCTAAGCAGAGCGGCTGATGACATTGTGTACGTACTGCGTGTTAAACAAAAAGGCAGATCTGATTAATGTTTTAGCAAAGGGCTTATATCAATAATATATAACGTATAAATAAAATAGATATGCGGGAGAAAAGAAAAATGCCTCTAAGAGGTTTTCACTTGCTTGAAAGCGCCTCTGCGTCACACTGACAGTAACAGCAAGTGTAGCTAATTTTAGATGCCTTAGGCCTCGTCCAGGGTGGTGCTGAGCGGGCGCTCATGCTGGACACGTTGCGACAATGCACATTGGTTGCGTGAGCGGCCGGGTGCGCCTAGTCGGCGCTCAGCCGCTTGCCGAGCAAGCAAAATTGATTTTGCTGCTCGCAAGCGCGTCACATGAGCGGTTCGCCCAATGAGGGCGAACCAGCTCCGTGACGTCGTGGCCACGCCCACAGACGCATGGACCTAGCCAGCCAGGAATCGCCCGGCTGAGCAGGGTGCAGCGCTGGAGCGCCAGCGCGCCTGTTTCCACCCTGGATGAGGCCTAAGGCTGCGATTATACAGCCGAACTGCAGGGCACGCGCATCTGTGACATCATAATAACGACATCGCAGAGCAACATGTGCACAAGCACATTCTTTTGCGCACGCGACTGCTGGCTGCAATCTGCTAGTTTATTGGACGGCAACGTCACGTGACGCGGTAGTCGCAACCTGAAAATAAATTTTGAAAACGCTCCAACTGTTTCTCGCTTTGCAGTAACCTCCTTCAGGGGATCTGTGGCTGCCACGGGGGGGGGGGGGGAGGGGAGAAACACTAGAGATGGGAGGTAGAGAGGGTTGGGGGGAGGGGGGGGAGACATGAGAGATGGGAGGTAGAGATGGTTGGATTTTCCCAGAATTTCACAATTTAATTCTGGGGTTCTTTAACCTAAAAAAGGTTGGAGATTGACATCTCTGCCTGTGACATCCAGTTACCTTCCTACGGGCACTGGAAATGTTAAGCTTGCAATTCGTTGAAAATAAATAAATGTATACCTGTATTTTTACATTAATAGCATTTCAGGGTGTTAAGAGGACATTTTTTTTTTTTAAACTTCCATTGCCAGGTGGCAAAATTCTGCAGGACCCTCTGGCAGAATAATAGTTAAAGATTCTGCTGCTATTAAAAAGTACATGTTTATAGCGTTAAAACAAAGTGGTTTTATTCTATTTTCTTTTCCCACCATGCAGTGCAGTGAGTTCATTTTCAGTGTGCAAAAATATTAAATTCTAAACCAGCAATGCATGAAATACAGCAAGGGAGCGTAATCTTTTCCCCCTGCTCCCCTCTGCCGCCTGTCCCCCACTCCCCGCGCCCCCCTGCTTAGGCTACGGCTATAGTCAGCCAGACGGAGCGGAACAGAGGGGTGGCGCACACACGCTGCAATGCTCTTGCTGAAGCCTGAGCTTTTTTTTGGCTTTGCAGGGTATGCAGCGGGCGCGAATTGGGGGCGTATCAATAGGCGTGGCAATGACATTCCGGCGCGCACGTCACTTCCACTACTGTACCTCACATCCCGATCCACAGGCATTTTTTCAAATGCAGCATCTGAAGCACTGTGGTATTCCCCCCTGGCTGGAAAGTAACTAACTTTAATTTTTTGTGTATGTTGTGTGTTTGTGTTGTGTGTGCTTACCACCGGCATCCAAAAAAGAAAAATGGCGTCACTATGAAAATGTAACTTCACTTTGATTGGAGAAGACCGGTCATGTGATCATGCCATCATGCCATCGCGCAAAAAAAATCTCTTGGCTCTGTCTTCTTCAATTTCGCGCCTTTGCCAGCTCCGTCTGACGTGCGCGCTAGCGCCATCTATAGACATCCTCAAAGAGGAACATAGATGTGAACGCGCAACGTGTGCGCGCTTCCCCTCCGTTCCATCTGAAATACTAAACCCAGCCTTACCTTGCTTCAGATGTCCTGGTGTCACATGACCCCGCGGCGTCATTTGATGCATGACCAGGAGCGTCTGAAACAAGGTATTAGTTTACAGAGGGTCCTGCAGCTCCCCCGGCATTAATTTAAATATATTTGGGGAGCGGGTGGGGTCCTCTGTAAACCCGGTGCTCCCCGCAGCGAGTCTTGTACCCCCCACTTTGCGCACCACTGAAATACACCAATAAAGCTGTACAGGAGCTATGTGTCCAGTCCTATACATTATAGGAGAGGGAACTATCAGTGTATTACTTCCTGGTAAAACATTTTAATAAATATGTGCTTCAAAATTGGAGGGGAAATACAGTATAATCTCCCACAGCAACACCCAGGTGCCAGTTTCAATGTAATTTCCCAGCAGCCTCTGCGGGAGAAGCATTAAGGGACCTCCCAATGTCACACTGTGTTACAGGGACCTGTCCAACAACATGACCTTCCTGCCACCTGCAGTCACGTACTACATACGTCGGGATGCCTGAAGCCCTGGGCCGCCATGTTTGCTATGGCCAAGGTGAACCCGAAAACGCATGTATCTGCACCCCTCACGCTGGAGACAGGAAGGCTGTGAAACAAGTGGCAGATACCGATCACAGAAAAGAAAGAACATGGGGAATATATACTTTATTGTCACACAGAGCTAATATGTCCACATATTACAGCTGGAGCGTAAAAATATAGATTTCTCTGACATTTGTAGCTCTTTTATCTGACTATTTCCAATAAGGATGCCACTGCTAACTAGAGAATAACAAGAGAATGACCTTTCAGCATAGATACACCAGCAGCAGGGAGGTTGGTAGCATTGTTGCCCAAACCAAAGATGGCCGCAGAGTGTTGCTGCGTTGTGTATGCCTGTTTGGACTACACTTCCCGGCGTGCTCTGCACATGCGCAGTTTGCTTTCCGCGCCGGCCTCGCCTTCTCCCGGCAGAGCGCAGTGCCGCACAGACTTCTGGGCCAGGTGAATGGTCGCATAGCGGTGTTACCGGCGGCAGAGGGGAGCAGACCCGAGCCATGGAGGCGCTCATCCCCGTCATCAACAAGCTGCAGGATGTCTTCAACACGGTGGGAGCGGATGTTATGCAGCTGCCGCAGATCGTGGTGGTGGGAACACAGGTGAGGGGGGGTAACATGGTGGAGCCCCGGAGGGTGGCAGGGGGAGCCCAGCCCCGTGGGTATGTGACAGGGGGAGCCCAGCCCCGTGGGTATGTGACAGGGGGAGCCCAGCCCCGGGGGTATGTGACAGGGGGAGCCCAGCCCCGTGGGTATGTGACAGGGGGAGCCCCGGGGGTATGTGACAGGGGGAGCCCAGCCCCGGGGGTATGTGACAGGGGGAGCCCAGCTCTTGGGGTATGTGACAGGGGGAGTCCAGCCACCGGGGTATGTGACAGGGGGAGCCCAGCCCCGGGGGTATGTGACAGGGGGAGCCCAGCCCCGGGGGTATGTGACAGGGGGAGCCCAGCCCCGTGGGTATGTGACAGGGGGAGCCCAGCCCCGTGGGTATGTGACAGGGGGAGCCCAGCCCCGGGGGTATGTGACAGGGGGAGCCCAGCTCTTGGGGTATGTGACAGGGGGAGCCCAGCCCCGGGGGTATGTGACAGGGGGAGCCCAGCTCTTGGGGTATGTGACAGGGGGAGCCCAGCCCCGGGGGTATGTGACAGGGGGAGCCCAGCCCCGGGGGTATGTGACAGGGGGAGCCCAGCTCTTGGGGTATGTGACAGGGGGAGCCCAGCGACGGGGATATGTGACAGGGGGAGCCCAGCCCCGGGGGTATGTGACAGGGGGAGCCCAGACCCGGGGGTATGTGACAGGGGGAGCCCAGCCCCGGGGGTATGTGACAGGGGGAGCCCAGCCCCGGGGGTATGTGACAGGGGGAGCCCAGCCCCGGGGGTATGTGACAGGGGGAGCCCAGCCCCGGGGGAATGTGACAGGGGGAGCCCAGCTCCTGGGGTATGTGACAGGGGGAGCCCAGCTCCTGGGGTATGTGACAGGGGGAGCCCAGCCCCGGGGGTATGTAACAGGGGGAGCCCAGCCCCTGGGGTATGTGACAGGGGGAGCCCCGGGGGTATGTGACAAGGGGAGCCCCGGGGGTATGTGACAGGGGGAGCCCCGGGGGTATGTGACAGGGGGAGCCCCAGGGGTATGTGACAGGGGGAGCCCAGCCCCGGGGGTATGTGACAGGGGGAGCCCAGCCCCGGGGGTATGTGACAGGGGGAGCCCCGGGGGTATGTGACAGGGGGAGCCCAGCCTCAGGGGTATGTGACAGGGGGAGCCCAGCCCCAGGGGGGAAGGGGGAGACGGTGCTATAAGGGTTAGGCTGGCATGTTGGGGTAAGAATTGGCATATATTGGGGGGTGGGGAACATATATATTGCGGGGTGGAGAAGTAAATATTCAAGTAAGTAAACAAGCTGGTCACTACATTTTCTTTAACCACCTTCAGGATCGGCTGTGATCGCTTTCATGCATTTTCTCAGAATAAAATACTCTATGCAGAGTTTTATTACTATTTTCGTACACAGTACAGTATGTGACATTTTAGTTTTTTTTCTATTTGGCATATGTTTATATCCTGGAAGCGGACGACTCATCTGTGTGACGTTTTCACATTTTAAATGAGTACTTCAGTAATAGGTGATACCTTTTTTCGGGGGGGGGGGGGGGGGGGGGGCGACTAACAATTGATATTACAAGACAAGCTTTCGAGAGAACTGTCCAAAGCTTGTCTTTTATCAATTGTTAGTTCAAATAAAAAAGGTATCACTTAATACTGATGTACTTATATACTCTGCACTATTGCAACTGGACTAACATGGCTATTTCTACTTAATTCACATTTTAAATGAGAATTCATGTACTAACATCTGTTTATACTATTTACAATGTAAACCCCTTGGATTCTTGTCTCTGTTTGCGACTGGTGTATCACAGTCTTCGACCGGCCAGTGGGCTCCATGTGAAATATGATGGCATTTTTATAAATCATAATCGTATTAAAGATCCAGTTTATATAATTTCAGCCTGGGTATGATACACATTTTGAGCACATTTTAGTAATTGCATTTCATCGTTCTGGCCTGTATTATATTCCATGGCTATTTGTTTCCAAAGAGGCCTGCAAAGTGAATGGGTTCACGGAACGCCTCTGTGAGGGAAGGATATTGAGCAGTTCTGCAGTGTTAATGGCAGAAGAGGATTCCCCACTAGCCAGTGCAGCTCATGACCCTGACAAGGACATAAGGGCTCACATGTAGCTTCTGAGAAATGAAACTTGAATGCGTGGGGAAGACAAAATGTCAAGAACCAGATTCCAGACCCTAGGGTTTTTTTTTCCAATCCTTGTTTAAATCATTGCTCAAGTTTGGTGAATGGAGGATAACCTGCTTTATAGTGATTGGTGTGTTAGTAACACCATCAGTTACCGTACTAGGTGATAATATCGGTATGCCTTGTATATGTGTGGTTATATGTTGATTTTAAGTACGAGTGGGATTTGTATGTCATAAAGCTGTTTGTGTCAGCCTAGTCCTCCGGCTACTATCTATATTTTGGCCCTAACAGTATAAGTCCTGTTAAGCACAGGCACTGTGAGGGTTAAGCTCTCATAAAGGCCTAGCTTGTTGTTGCAGCCTGGATGCACTTGCTGTATCCATGGGCAGGCCTAACAACAACCAGAGTGTGTCATCCTTGGGAAGGATACTAGCTGGGTCACATGCCATGATATACCTGTCAGTATCGGACCTGCCATGTTATGGGGCAGGGTTACAAGCCACTCCCCTGGGGTACATAAGCTGACACTCTCCCAGAAGTCAAGGCTCTCTCCTCACCCCATGTGGAGTGGGAGCATCTTACCCTTTATCCCATCAGGGAGTAAAGGAGCTGAGGAACGGCCTATTGGGACTCAAGCCTTGTGGGTACTGCTCCAGTGAATGTGCCTGCTATGAACACACAAGCATGTGGTTTAATAAAGACTCAGTTGAACTATACTTTGTGGCTACTTGTCTGGGCCATTATCGGAGTAGTCAGTGTGGACCATCCTGGCTGCACCAGGATCCTCACCAGCTGGAGGCACTGCCCTATGGATGATCATCGCTGAGAACCTGCCTGATGCCTCCCCATACCACCACAGAGTTCTCAAGACCTTCTGTACAGCCTCACAGGTATGCACTGCACCGGAATTCATCGGTAGCGACTAAAATCTCACTTGGACCGCGTTCACACTGGGGACTTCGCGACGCAGCGTGCCCACCTCTGTCTGCTGGGCGATGTGTGATCATCCCCAGCAGACGGAATGATCCGACACAAGGCGACATCCTGTGTCCCCGCAGCCGGAGAGGCAGCCTTCAGCCCCGCAGCCGGAGAGGCAGCCTTCAGCCCCGCAGCCGGAGAGGCAGCCTTCAGCCCCGCAGCCGGAGAGGCAGCCTTCAGCCCCGCAGCCGGAGAGGCAGCCTTCAGCCCCGCAGCCGGAGAGGCAGCCTTCAGCCCCGCAGCCGGAGAGGCAGCCTTCAGCCCCGCAGCCGGAGAGGCAGCCTTCAGCCCCGCCGCCGGAGAGGCAGCCTTCAGCCCCGCCGCCGGAGAGGCAGCCTTCAGCCCCGCCGCCGGAGAGGCAGCCTTCAGCCCCGCCGCCGGAGAGGCAGCCTTCAGCCCCGCCGCCGGAGAGGCAGCCTTCAGCCCCGCCGCCGGAGAGGCAGCCTTCAGCCCCGCCGCCGGAGAGGCAGCCTTCAGCCCCGCCGCCGGAGAGGCAGCCTTCAGCCCCGCCGCCGGAGAGGCAGCCTTCAGCCCCGCCGCCGGAGAGGCAGCCTTCAGCCCCGCAGCCGGAGAGGCAGCCTTCAGCCCCGCCGCGTACAGTATAGTCCAGAAAGAGGTTTTGCAATAAGAAGTGATAGCAGTTTGTGTGCATAGGAGGTGTAAATAAACACAAGCTTCATATTGTATCTATATATGTATCTGTATTATTGTAGTGATACATAGCAGCTTATTTCTAGTTGCAAAAGAGCCGACACAAACTATTGTTTGTGCCAATATATTTCAATAGGTACCAAGTACTTCTTAATGTTTTCTTTACAAACGCCAAGTTCCAATAAATATATATTTCTTATTTGCAAGTCTGCACTTAAAATCTTTTTTTATTTTTAATTTTTGAGCATAAATATTTAGAAAAATGAGGCCACAAACACTGCCACAATATTTTATATTTTAACGTCTAAAATGTCTTGAAATGAGGAGCTCTGATTGGCTGCTGAAATTGACGTCGCGCTGCTGCAGCCAGAAATCACTGATTCAGAGGTCTCCCGCTGGTGCAGCAGTGCAGACGCCGCACTTTGCAGCCAATGGTATTTTCAATACTGAACATTACCACTGGCCGCCAGGAATCTGTGACGAAACCGCGCGTCGTGTAGCGAGCGGGGCCTTGGGGTGGGGGAAGAGATGCTACATGTGCAAGTTTAACATGATGTTGATTGTATTGGTCCCCAAAATAGTTTTGATATGCAGTAGGTTAATGCTATGGTGCGCAAATGTCTGCGGGGGGGGGAGGGGGGTGCGCGGGGTTTACAGAGGCCCCGCGCACTTCTCAAAGGCACTTAAATTAAGTGCCGGGAAAGCGGCGAAGGCCTCTGTAAACTGCACTTACCTTGGCTCAGACGGCTTCTGGAGACACGTCGCCATGGCAACGCAGCGTCAAATGACGCCCAGACGCCGCAGTCGAGGTAAGGGGGGGGGGTGGCGCAGAGAGGGGAACAGCCGGCTGGGGGCGTAGGGAAAAAAGATTGCGCTCCCCTGGGTTAATGCACTTCTTTTTTTTTTTTTTTTTTTATTTCTTTTTTTTTTTTTTCAAAAGAACTTGAGGGGATACAGAAAATTAAAAGGGGGGGAGGGGGTACAACAGCAGAATTAAAAAAACACAATCCACGCCTTTTTACTGTAGCTTCAAATTTCAGGCTAGATCCTTTCCATTCACATTCCAGTTCCCCTATGGGGTGTCCGAATCGCTCATCTCTCCCTCATATACCAGAGTTCCCATACTTTATGACAATTACAGATTTATGTTTTAGGTGCACGGTTAGTCTCTCCATTGGTTGGGCCTCATTTATTTTCTATATACGCTCTCTCCTGGAGGGAGGTCGAGACTTTTTCCAGACCCCTGCCATCGAGCGTCTAGCTGCAGTCAGGATATGTGGCACCAATTTATTGGTGTTTCGGTTCATATTCTCTATAGGTTTCGCCAGAACCATTGTGAGCAGATCTAGGGGAATTCTTATTTGAATAGTTTCCCCTACCAGCTCTTGAACCATTATTCAAAACTTGTGTTTGTGGGCAGAACCATCAAATATGAGCCATAACACCCACACCTCCACAACCTCTCCAACATCTGTAGTCCATGGGAAAATATGTTTCAACCTCTGGGGGGGGGGGGGGGGGGGGTAAGATACCATCTGTAAAGAATTTAATATAGATTTTCCTTCGCTGTTGTACATATGGATGTACTCGCTACATTCTCCCAGATATCTTGCCACTCCTCCCTTGTAATTTCTATCTGGAAATAATCTGCCCATTGCTCCATATATCGGTGGGTATAGGATATCTTAATATCCCGAGGGTTTAGATCTTGATATAATATAGAAATAAGCCCCCTTTTATATTTCCCAGATCTACACAGCTCCACAAGCACCGTAGAAACCGGTAAACATCCATTTGAGAAGATTTGCTTAATATAACGGGAGACTTGAAGAAATGTAAACACCTCCGAACTCGGAAGAGAATATTTCTGACACAAAATCCCAGAATTTCATAAGTTTACCCGTAGACAATAAATCGCTTATATCCTTGATATTCTTGGACTTCCATAAGTCAAAACTGCTTGTATACCATCCTGGACCGAACTCTGGGTTATCAAAAATGGGGACAAGGCTCGATGGTTCTGATATTACTCAGTATTGTTTTTTTTAACCTGTTGCCAAATCTTAAGTGTAAATCTTATTGCCTCGTAATCGAAAGAGCCTGGACGGGCTTGTTTTAATAGTGGTTAATACCTTTGAATGTGCAAACGAGTACTTGGTGTACAGTGCTTGCAAAAACCCTTTTCTTCACGCGTGCTTTGTACAGTACACAGGAGGAAGAGGAATGTGAGGATTCAAATGCAATGTTGACTATAATTTGATCAATGGCAAACCCTCTTGTAAAATACACGACATGTCATGAATCTCCTATTAACATAGACCACTAATAAATGAAGACTCCGGTTTATGTTCTGAAGTATATATTCAGTTGATGCAATAAGTGTGTTTTTTTTTTTTTTTTTTTGGTCAAAGTTTTCGTTTCACTTGTATTTTCCTCATCTACCTGTCGGTTAAATGTCCAGCACTTGTACTTGTGTTAGGTGTCAGAGTTTGCTTCCACTGGTTGAATTTTGGGGTGTTTACATTAATGGTTTATGTGCTGTATGGATTATTAGACAAACAGAGATAAATGAAAATATCTATTTCTATCTATATCATTGTAGATGAGGTTGAAAAAAGACATACATCCATCACCGATGTTAACTTTGGATGACAGTTACTTTATCCTATGTTTGTAATTGCAGTATATTGATTCATAGGACGGCACACAAAACCCCCAGTGACACATTATCCATTGATATCGCATAAGGGGAAAATAAATTCCTTCCTGACTTCAATAATGGTAATCAGATTTATCCCTGGATCAACATCCTTTACTTATTTTGTATATCCCTGTATACCAGGGGTGCGCAAGCTAGCGGGCGCCCCCAAGGGGGGCGCAGGATGTTCTTGGAGGGGTGGGGGCACGCGACGGTTGCAGAGGCCCCGCGCTCTTCCCCAAGGCATTTAAATGAAATGCCAGGGGATCACGTGAGGCCTCTGAAATTGAACTTACCAAGGTGTAATGAATTCCCCATTTTAACTGCCTTACTGTACAGAACCCTTTCCTTTTGTTGCTGGGGAAATCACCTTTAATCCAACTTTAAGAGATGACCCTGTGCCATTTGTACTGCCCTTGGGATGAATAGTTCTTTTGAAAGCTCCTTGTATTGTCCCTGAATATATTTGAATATAGTTATCATGTTCCCTATTGCACACCTCTTTTCTAATGCAAACAAATCTAATTTAGCTAGCCTCTCCTCCTAAGTAAGATATTCCATCCCCTTCATTCATTTGGCTCCTCTTTGCACTTTCTCTAGTTCCATAATGTCTTTTTATTTTTTATTTTTATGGAGTGGTGCCAAAATGATCTATATTCAAGGTGTGATCTTACTAATGCTTTATACAGTGACATAATCATGCCCCCTTTAAAGCAAGTTAAAGTTGCCTTTTGTAGTTACTGCATGACATTGGGCACTATTGCTAAGCCTGCTGTGTAGAAGAACTCCTAAATCCTTCTCTGTGAAGGATTCACCCAAATGCATAAACTTGCATGTATCTGTATTAAACATCATCTGCCATTTACCTGCCCAAGTCTCCAGTCTATCCAAGTACTTCTTGAGATAAATTACACCCTGCTCTGATTTTACTACCTTACACAATTTAGTGCACTAGCAAATAATGAGTTTGCTCACTATCCCCAAGGTCATTGATAAACACGTTAAAAAGCAAGGGCCCAACTAATGCTCCTTGAGGCACTCCACTGAAAACTTTAACCCAACCTGAAAGGTTACATTTTATAACAACTCTCTGTTGTCTATCCTTCAACCAGTTTTCAATGCAGGTGCAAATATTTTTACAGAGACTAATTTCCTTTTATTTTGTTTACTAACCTCGTGGAAGTATCAAAAGCCGTTGCAAACTCTAAGTAGACCACATCAACTGCATTACCCTGGTCTAAATTCTTATTTGCCTCCAAGAAACTAATAAGGTTAGTTTGGAATTACCTATCCTTCATAAATCCACGTGGACTATTACAAATAATTTTGTTAACTATTGGGTATTACTTAATATTATCCTTTACTAAACCTTCAAGCAGTGTCCTCACTATTAATGTTAAACTTACAGGTCTGTAATTCCCTGGTTATGATCAAGCTCCCTTTTTTAAATATAGGCACCAAGTCTGCTTTACGCCAACCTAATGTAACACATTCTCATACTACCTCTAGTCTTTGCTCCTGATGCATATTTTTTTGGTATGTCTAACATCAAAGGAGTCAGGTGGATTAAGAATACTGTCAGGGTAGTGTTTACAATAGATGTTCAAAAATAGCATCAGGCGTTGGCTATTTATGCCATGTATAAATGCAACGACACACCTAGTGTACCTTGATTTTTTTTCTCTCTCTCGATCCTTGCCATATTACTTAGCAGCACAGAGTGCATCAGACACAACAGTTGGTTTGTTCTTTTGTTTTTGCACATGGAGGCTTTCTGGTTTTGCAGAGGTGGATAACTCCAGGTTTCAAAATGTTGAATTCAGCTTACTGGATCCAAGTGTTTGAATTTTAGTTTTGAGTTGTAAACACGAGACAATAAAATGGATTTTCAATAAAGTGCCCTTGTATGAAATATTGAACTCTGCAGAGGCCAGTAACTCCACGAGCGGTGGGGCAAGGCAAGAGTTGCTTTCTGTTAACATCAAATCTCTATTAAGCTTGTAGGTCCTGTTATAAAACAACGGAATCTATGTTTTTTTGTTACACAATTTATCCAAGCAATTACATGCCGTGTACATGCATGTGGCTATATCCTGGGTGGAAAGCTTTACAGTATGTATGTTATACTTGTTCTATAATGTAATATCCGGATCCCTATCACAGCTCAACGTGTGTTGAGCTGCATGAGGATTTTTCCTCATAAATGGGACTTGGTCTGTGACTGCCAAGAGCTGGCATAGCTCCACATGATTAAAGGTGTAGGGAGGTGTCTTTATGATGTCTATATACCTAGGTTGTAAGTATTCTTTTTATAGTACATACTTTAATTGCACAGAACGGAAGCATAAACACCATACACATGGGCAAGACATGAGTAAGAGATCCTCTGAAAGATTTTAAGCATCAGACCGTCCTACCTAGCTCAGCTTGTGCCCTTTGACCGGGAAGAGAATGAAGAAGTAGAGTGCTTCTTATTTCCTCTTCATCCCCTCTTGTGTGACGGGACCAGTTGTGCTGCTTTGCCCTGTAATGTCTAGTTACCGCGGGCTGAGTTAAAGGGACTTTCGCAAGTGACATTACTGGAAGGGTTGAAGTCTTTCACTTTCACCCTTTAGTGCTATAGAGTATTTTCCTTCCATGACTCTTGCTCTCTCCTGAAAAATACTCTATTTGTCATAGAAAACCGTAATTGGTGCAACCGAGTTCTTCCAACAATCTGCTGCTTTTATACAGAGCCAAAAGAGGAACAACAATATTACTGACTCCTGGCTGCTGCGTCATCGTCTTTCCTAATGCCCTTAACATCGATTGGTCCATGGCCACGAATCATTGTGGCATAGGGATTTCCTGTTTTTATGCCGGGTCATAGCCGGTCATTGTCTTTCTGATGGCATATGAATTCATTATACACACTAGCACTTGTATCCCACCTTCCAGAGATACAATTACACTTCACTTGTTTCACTAGTATTCACTTTAAAGGTTCATCCAGCCTGTTTCTTATTACTGTATATATATATTGTGGTATGGCTTGAATGCCTGTTGTTACAGTTTTACTTTTTGATTCATACCACCCAGTCTGACGACTTGTTAAAGCTGCAGTTCAGTCTATTTTTTTTTAATTAATTTTTTTACTTCAATAGTTTCATGTGGGCAATCTCTAAATACCTAAAGAACTGCATAGCTGCAGGTCAATTCGTTCTCCATGTATTGATCGGCGAAATTTGGTGACATCATTAGAGCTGGCATATGTTTTTCTTTTGCTTCTGTCACTCAGTGGAAGCTCATGAATATTCATGAGCACTCCTGCACTGACATGTGCGAGAGGGAGGGCAGGGCTGACAAAGGGGTGTGCCAGGGCTTGTGACAGGACATGAAGGGGCAGTGCCTTAGCAAATGCTTGTTAAAATAGAATACAAGAAAATTGGTCTTTCAAAGTTATTTTTTTAAAAACAGAAAATGCTAAAAGTATTACTACAGAACTGATTTATTAAAAAAAAACACACATGCAGGATATTGACTGAACTGCAGCTTTAAGGTGCAGTGATATCCAGTGGAAAAGAAGGTGCTGTGGGAAATTTCCAATCTAATGGTTCTAGATGAGAGGTTATCAAACGTTGACATTGCAACCTCCTTTCTCAAGAATACTTAAAATACAAGCATGACGCCTACTCCCTTTACCAAGTGCGTCTTCACGTAAGGTGTAGTTTAATCTGCATCTTCGATTTTCCCTCACGGCGCCCTTATTGAGAATCTGTTCTAGAGCAAACAAAAAGTAATTGTCATAATCACAAAGAACCGTGTACTGTATACAGTAGTTCATACTATCTCCAAGGAGTCCTATTTTTCCCATTATATCACAGCGGGATTCCATAAAGTACGTATGTTCGCATTTATTTGTGTTTGGCATACTGGTAACTACAACAGTTGAACTGGTGCCATGCTAAGTCTGCCCAGTCACAGACTGAAAGTCAAATGGAGCAACAGAAAGCGGGTAAACAGTAAAAGTGCATATTTTTACACCTGCGGGGCAGGGACCGCCTCTCGGTTGCTCAGTCGTGCCTAATTAACAGTTTGATTGACAAGGTTGTGAATCATTGATTCGTGATGTCATTATTGCACACATTCCTCTCTTGATTGGTGTACGTTTCATATTTAGAGGGCAGTATACTCTTCTGTTGGGTTAAGTGGCCCAGCGCCAAACAGGCCTACAATTCTATGTTCCTGAGAGATTCAGAAGCCGGGATGATGTTTTTTCCCCCCACAAATGTCTGGTTTGCAGGGGTTTCTTAAATCCCTGTGCCTATAGCTTCACTCTATTGCAGGCCTGCACAACTCCAGTCCTAGAGGGCCGCAGACAGGCCAGGTTTTTAGGATATCCCTACTTCATCACAGCTGGGTCAAATAGTGGCTCAGTATGACTGAGCCACTAATTGAGCCAGCTGTGCTGAAGTAGGAATATCCTGAAAACCTGGCCTGTTTGCTGCCCTCGAACTTGAGTTGTGCAGGCCTGATCTATTGCATGGGTGGGCAACTCCAGTTCTCAAGGGCCACCAACAGGTCAGGTTTCCAGAATATCCCTGCTTCGGCATAGGTGGCTCAGTCAAAGATTGAGCCATCTGTGCTGAAGCAGGGATATCCTGAAAACCGGACCTGTTAGTGGCTCTTGAGGGCTGGAGTTGCCCACCCCTGCTCTATTGTGACATAGCCCTATCTACTTCTCATTCTTTCTCTGCATCCATGAATTTCTCTCTCTTTAGGACCCATTAAAATTCCTCAATAGGGCATCAGCGCCTGACAGCAATGCTCTCTCATGCATCACAGATGTCATGTGGCATTGATGCAGTGTCTTGTAAAAGCTGCATTGTCCTTGCATGTGTACTTTAGAAGAGATCTCTAGTGTGGCATGTCCCTGAAAAAGGAACCAATACCCTGGCAAATGTAAAAACAGACATGGGAAAGATATTAACCCCTTTGCTACCAGAGTGGCCAGCTGGCTGTGTGCAGGGGTACACATGATGTACAGAATAAAGCTTCCCTCATTGTCACTGTTAATTATTTTAGTCATTTGAAGTGTGTTCCAGGCCCGGCACTGAGGGTTAAAAAAAATAAAGGAATTAAACACAAGAGTTCCAAAATAAAATTATATATTGATTTTTTTGGTTCTGTGCGTCTCTCCTTTTGATATAATAATGTAGTTATAAGCTAAGTATTTGATTGAACAGACCATGGTGCAATTATTTTCACCAGAAGAAAATATTAGGTGGTCAGAAAGCTGCAGATGTGGTAGCATAGAAATGAAAGGAACGAGTTCTGGTGAACACCACACACAGGTTCGTTAGAAGACTTCATCAACAAAACAAAGGGTGTATGTGACGATTGGGGGAGGGGTGAGAAGACACGTCCATGTTTTGCATTTCATGGAACCTTCCAAACATGAACAGTGACACACTTCCATTTCTTCACCAACTGCCATGTCTTCTCCTAAACTCGCCCCACCATTGGGGACGGGTGGGGCGAATCTAAACTGTTCGTTTGAAACTAGGGGACAACAGGCTGACAAGATCTTCTGACAGATTTTTCTTCGCATTAGTGGCCCCGCTGATGGCACCAAAGTAGCAGTTTAAGTTGTAGAGCCTAACTAAGTATATACACATCACTATAAACCACAATTTAAATCTAAACCAGATGTCGGGCTCCAAATCAGGAGGATTGACAGACATGGCAAAAGTCTGGGTGGAAAGAAAACTGCATCTTTTATTTTATTATCTCTGCTCACCTTTAAGGCTCTACTCATGTGCGCCTTCCTACATATCAACTCTGATCTCTCGTTATGCCCCTGCCCGTCTCTCCTGTGCTCTACCCATTACTGTCTTTTCTCTCTCTCACTCTCTCTCTCTCTCTCTCTCTCTCTCTCTCTCTCTCTCTCTCTCTCTCTCTCTCTCTCTCTCTCTCTCTCTCTCTCTCTCTCTCTCTCTCTCTCTCTCTCTCCTCCCCCCCCTTTCACCTCTACTGCTTTCTCACCTTGCACCCTTTTCCCTCGCTGCCCCTTACCTGCGGAACTACCTGACACTCTGTATACGCCAAGCAAACGCTCTCCCCACCTTTAAGTCAAACCTTCAAACTTCAACTAATGGCTACCGTCCCACACCCACAGTTGCTCCTACCAACCATCGTGGCCAAGCACTGCCATCTACTGCACTTATTCCCTCACCTGCTGTCTCTGTAACTCTCCCAACATAGCACTTAGATTGTAAGCTCCCGGGGCAGATTTCCTTTCCTATTGTCTGACTTTGTTGCACTTATTGTATTAGAATTCCCTGTACTGTATTGTCTCTTAGTGAAGCACTGAGCACACTGGATGATGTATAAATAAAGATATACATACATTATCCTGGAATGTACACCCGTACCTGCCTTTTTTTCTAAAATTTGGGATGTCTTTTTTTCTCCTGACACCAAGTATTTATTTTTAACCATTACTGGTTAAAAAGAGGATCTTCTGCCTGAACAGACCAAGCCCCATCTGTTCATGTCGTTTTACTACTGATCATTATTAACAATAATCATAGCCGTCTCTAATTATTTGGCACAATAAATGACATTTGGCTCACTCTGTGGCACTAAAAATTATATTGATCTGTGCCACTCGGTTAAATGGGAACTCTGCTCTCTAGAGAAAACGTTTCTCCTTTTTTTGGGGGGGGGGGGGGAGGGGTCAGAAACAATTCATGCGTTTCAGTGACAAAAAAAATGTTTGATAGCAAATGCTTCAAAGCATCTGGTTCTAAAACAGAGCCCCACATAATCAAAGCCACCCTACAGTTACAGACACGACGCACCACCTGCTCCCACTAATGCCTTCTTTTTATTTATTTTTATCCACCATCAATATAAAAAGAGACATGTCTAGTGTTGAACTGGGATGTGAAAGCGTATTAGAGAGAGAACGGGATTATTACTACTGAAAATGAATAAGGGAAATCTGGAATTTGAGTTGTAGGTTTTAGATGTTGTAGTGTATGGACATACAAAGAAAATTATGGTATTACAGAATAAAGGTGGCTGTTATGAGTGTCAATGTTTTTGGTTCCAATTTGGACCTTTTTGACTAAAGAGCGGAACCAAAATGTTAAATCTGGCTGATAATAATAATAGCATGTTCTTGTATAGCGCTTCTAGTTTTATGTAGCGCTTTAGAGATATTTTGCAGGCACAGGTCCCTGCCCCATGGAGCTTACAATCTATTTTTTGGTGCCTGAGGCACAGGGAGATAAAGTGACTTGCCCAAGGTCACAAGGAGCTGACACCGGGAATTGAACCAGGTTCCCTTGCTTCAAACTCAGTGCCAGTCAGTGTCATTACTTAATCATTTTGATAGATGTTGGATGCTTTTTATACCATTATTTCTGTGCTGCTGTTTCTCCATTAATTTAATAGTACTGTACAGGCATACCCCGCTTTAAGGACACTCACTTTAAGTACACTCGCGAGAAAGTACATATCACCCAATAGTCAAATGGCAGCTCACGCATGCGCCTGTCAGCACGTCCTGAACAGCAAAGTTGAACTCCCTACCTGTACCGAAGCTGTGCGCAAGCGGGGAGACTATAGAGCCTGTTACAAATGCGTTATTTACATCAGTTCTGCACGTATATGATGATTGCAGTACAGTACAGGCTTCGATAAGTGGAAAAAAAGGGAGTGTTTCACTTTAAGTACATTTTCACTTTACATACATGCTCCGGTCCCATTGCGTACGTTAATGCGGGGTATGCCTGTACATCTGATTTTGTAGTTTGTGGTTTTTTTTGTTAGTTACTGTTGCATTATAATGTATCTGTCTCATCAACTCATCTTCTGGGACTACGGGGATTCACCCTCCATGCTCCAAATTTTAAATTCTCCTGTAAATTTGAGCCTGGTTTGGTTGTTCTGACATAAATTCCATTCTGCCTGTAACATACTCTCTCTTATTTACCTGTGTTTGTTTGCTCGGCTTCCCGCTTTAGGTATTAATGGTTTCTTATTCTTCAGAGCAGTGGAAAGAGCTCGGTGTTGGAGAGCTTGGTGGGACAGGACCTGCTCCCTCGAGGCACTGGGATAGTCACAAGAAGACCCCTCATCCTGCAGCTGGTACACGTTGTCCCAGAAGATCACCGCAAAACTGCTGGAGATGAGAACGGTAATGGATGCGGATGAAATAGTAGAGTTTTCCGTTCGTCTGGTACATGATGTTTTTCCATCCTACGGAGATGTTGCTTGTGTGGAATATTTTGGCCTAGGTCTCTTAAGGTGTGATCCATCCAAAAGGATTTGAGTTTATTTCCAGTAGACTCATTTGTATAGAAGATTAAAAAATAAAAAAATAAACCTGACCAAATACTAATGAATAATTGCTGTAAGTCAAGAGGACATTAGATTGATGAGGGTTTGAGAGTAGGGTACAGAAATGGGTCAGATTTACTGAAAAGAATACCAGGATAAAGGAAACCGGTATCAACAGTAACAATAGGGAGAGAGAGTCCATGGTCGGTGTATGTATATGTTAATCTGTATAGCACCAACACTGTACGCCATGCTTGACAAAGACCATAAAATACAATGAATCACAATACATTAGGTGGTATATTTAGGAAACCTACAGAGAGCACAAATGTAATTGTATTTTGTAATGGTGGAACACGAATTCATTTTTGAAGTTGAATTACTTCCATTTTCTGCTTTATTTACTTTGTCATAAAAGATTTGATGTGAGCAGTGTATCTTTTGTTTCAGTGCTGCTAGTTAATAATAATAAAGTAATGGCTTATTTCCATGTGGTCCCTTCTCTGTGACTTTACAATTTGTTTCTCAATTCAGGCCATGGTTTGTAGCATTTCATCTATGGTCGTGAAAGCGGAGGAAAGGGCCTTTTGGGGTTGGACAGTTAGGAGGTTTTTACCGACCTAAGAAGTCGTGCCGTACCAAGGTCAGATTAGTTTTGGGAGAATCCACAAATGTGACCATGCTAAATAAGATCTTGCATCAATGTTCACACTTCCACGTGTGAGGAAGAGCAAGAAGTAAAGTCCATGAGCTCAATTTGCGCTGTACAGAGTAAGCGAGCTTGTGTTTTAGGAACGAGATTTGCAGGGGACAATGCAGCTGAATTATGGAGTATTAAAAGCTCTTCAAATTTACAGCCATTTCAAACCGATGAGTTTGTGCTCCCTTCAGGGTGTAAACATATAGATGACTCTCCCAGTTTCTGCAGCTGATTGAGGGCAAACATAGGGCCTTTATATCAGTTCTTTGTCATTCAGATGGTAATGCCCTTCTCTTCTAAGTGCTGACGTGCAGCTTGCCCTCCATTAACCGTTGTGGAGGATGCATGGGTGTGTTCACTTTCCCATTCCGTCCTGCGTATCCATCACAGCGTCTGCTGGTTATGGCATTGCCAGAACTCTGTCTCATGTCGGCCCTTTATAGCATTAAAGTGCTGCCGGATGCCAGTGCTGTTATTGTTTTGTGTATGGGGGAATTAGAATATGCAGCAGCTTGTCTTCTGCACAAACCATGGAGCTTGACCTAGGCCAAATTCTGCTTAACCCTTTGCAACATACAATATATTGCAAAGCCCTTTCCACAGACGTGTGTCCCCATTATTTTGTAACATCGTGTTTGTGTTGTAACAATTACAAGTGTATCACTTCTCAAACGCCTCATGCGTCCGTCTGTCTGACGCTTGTATCTCCCCATACGAAGGTAAGGAACGCGAGACTGGTGAGCACTGAATAACCTCTCTCTCTCTGCTGTTTCTCTCTTGATTCCAGACCTCGACTCATGGAAAAATCCAAGGCATCTTTCCAAAGGTCTCCGGTTTCCATTGACTCCCTCTTTCCACCGTTCTTTTACCGCCTGCATGTGCTTTCGAGATACTTCAATGGGGATTGTCAGTAGATCACATCTTTTCTGCACTTAACACCCACAGCTGTGCAAATGGATCTATTAACAATACTCATCACTCTCCTATAGTGGCGCACTTGCTTTTCTCTGCTTTTTGATACTCTTGTATACACACTTCTTCTTGCCATATTTTTATTAATTTTTTTTTGCAGGTTTGCATTCTTTTAATTTATTTTTCTTTTAGATGCAATCCAGTGTATTAAAGGCCGTTGTGTCCTGTTTGGTTGTTTGTATTCCTTTTGGTTTGATATATAAATATTTGTCACATCATCTTGCATGTATCATATTATTTGAGTTATGGATGTGACTCATAAAGTTTAATTTGTATTTTGCGTTACGTACAACTCAAGTTTTTTTTCTAACATTTTCTATATGTATATGTACAAATAAGTTGTTAGCCAAAAGCTGCTGTGCAAATCTGTGATTTGTGATCTACATATGTCACTGCGGCTCTTTCTAGGCAAGATAGTGTGTAACTTACTCGGGGGAAGTTAAAACTGAAGGGAAAGTGTATTTACACAACAGATTATCAAAACTCCAGTGCTGCTTTCTTCTTGGTGCAAGACTAAAACAAACACATCTTTTGCATGGAATCTGCTCACAGCAGTAGATGCCTGAGGGGTCCTGGGATTGAGCATACCGAGTCATGCAGCAATGTAATGCATAAACTAAATGCCTGGAACAGCTAGAACAAGCACATTGTGTCTGTATAATATCTTATTATCCTGACATTGGGCGTCTGGCTGTAATCGGACATCTCTAGATCTGTCTAAACATATCTCTACCGGATTACTCTCCCTGGCAACGCAATAGAATAGTGGATGACGTTGTGTGGGAACTTTCAGAGCAACACATACCTGAGCAGGTTGTCTTAGTGATAATTACAGCTAGGTTGATGGTTTAACTGTTGACTTGAGAAAACCAGTCGTGTTGTCTGCACTTGGGCTAAATTTTGGTAGCTTTCTTGTCAGCGGTCATCTAAAAAAAAAGCAGGGTATTGATGCATAGTCATACCAATCCACAACCCCCTGTTAAGAGAGCCCCAGTCCTGATCACAGATGGAAAG
The DNA here is from genome assembly GCF_040206685.1 of Ascaphus truei. Classification (NCBI taxonomy): domain Eukaryota; kingdom Metazoa; phylum Chordata; class Amphibia; order Anura; family Ascaphidae; genus Ascaphus; species Ascaphus truei. The sequence continues at coordinate 293,172,982 of NC_134487.1, forward strand.
CCGGTAATGCAATGCATTTTAATATCTGTAAGTAGATCCTTTACGAGGATTTATCCCTGTCCTTTATGAGAATGATGTGAAGCTTGGCCTAACTCTTGATATTCTGGTTTGTTTCAGGAGTTGAAGTAGATGAATGGGGCAAGTTCCTTCACACGAAGAACAAGGTATGGTTGTAAAGGGAAAACTCTCACCTGGTATTGGCAGGAGGGTCATAGACATTCTCTAAAACAGGGGTGCTTAACTCCAGTCCTCAGGCTCCTTCCCCCCCGCCCAACAGGTCAGGGTTTCAGGATAGCCCTTAATCAGCACAGGTGGCTCAAGCAGTCCCAGCTTCAATACAGGTGGCTCAATCAGAGGCTCGGTCTTTGAGTGAGCCTCTGATTGAGCCACCTGTGCTAAAGCTGGGATATTCTGAAAACCTGACCTGTTTGTGGTGGCTTAAGGACGGGAGTTGAGCGCCCCTGTTCTAAAACAATTGAGCTTGGTTAATAAATACAGCATTGGTCTTCTAAAGTTTTGGAACTGGCTTGGGCTCCTATAACCCAGCACGTATGAATCAATATCCCTCATGACAAGCTTGTTCTACAACAATGTGTACAGTGCCGTTGTATATCAGACGGTGGACAATAACAGGTCTTGCTGTACAACGTGAGAACCATTATCTTAAACCAGGTATTTCTAAATTCAGCAGCACCTTGTGTGGCCTGTCCCATTATTTGTACACCTCTGTCCATGTGACGCCCGATCTTAGCATGCGCACATAATTACTCCACTGCAAATACTTGCAGGCTCCCTGTGACAGATTTAGCTGTGTGATTTTGCTGTCTCCTGTGTTTCATGCTTAATATCTCATTCGGTTTCAGATCTACACTGATTTTGATGAAATCCGGCAAGAAATTGAGAATGAAACGGAAAGGATTTCTGGAAATAATAAAGTAAGATAAAGAGACGAAGCTAAATGCAGTAATCCCAATGAGAGCCAGAGGGATCTGCAGTGTATCACCTTGCAGTGGGAATTGGTAGCTGTAGCAAATGAATGTGTTTGATATATTCACACGCGCACACACCCTTTATTTCCCTTTTCATCTCTCCCACATACCCCCACACCATAATCGTTTCTATAGGAATAGGTTTCCATACTCGAGGCAATCCAAGCACTATAATATATGCCGCCTGTGATTACCTTTTATTTAAAAAAAAAAAATGACCAAAGTTGCTGATCAGAAAAATCCTGCTTTCCAGGGTTCATTAAATGGCCGCCTTCCTCTTTCAAATCAATCCTTCAGTCAGTGTAACTGAGCAGCTACAATGTATTCTTATATTCCTCAAGTAACATCTATTTTTACAGTTTGTAGCTCAAACTGCTGGGAATATTGGCAACATATCACAAACAGGAAAGTGTTGCAAAGATCTTGCACTGCTGGGGAGGTGGGTTAAAACCTGCTATAGTAATCAAAGGATGCTGCTCTGTGTAATACAACTCATTCGAAATGGCATTAAGAGCTGAATATTTTTTTTTTTTTTTAAAGTAGTAAGTATTATGTATAAAAATCACACGTAGGATATTGCTGGGATTGCTCCTTTAGGGGCATTAATCTGATTCTCTGAAACGGACGTTATAACTCTAGTCTGATCCTTGCAGCATTTTACCGCTTCCGCCGCCCTTCTCTCAGTTACTTTCACACACAGGCCGTGAGTGTTGTATGTTCTATGTTATTTGTGCTTTTGGCACCCCTGGGCTTTATGATCTAAAAGTTAAAAATGACTTTTCTTGCCTGATAAAATAAAGGGCGAGTTGGAGAAGGTGTGAGATGTACGTGCTTTTCCATCACTGCAATTCCAAGACGTGTTTAGAAAACAAACGGTGCCGTCCTACATCCCTTCTGTCTAGCTTTCTAAAATACAAACTGTGCCAGACAGGGGTAATGGCAGAGTTTTATTATGGAGGCACATCCTTTGGTGCAGAACCTAATTAATCTTTCATATTTAATGTCCTCGTGTTCATTTTCCATTTATGAGTGTACACGGTTGATGCTCAGGCTTCCTGCTCTGTTGCTAAAATAATGTAATAATCTTTAATTTAATTGTCACATACAGTACTATAAGCATAAACAGTCTTGACCAGCTCAAAACCCAAACCCACTGATATAGATATATTTATATTATGTGTCGATGGGTGTGCTACTGGGATAGTGACCTAATGTATATAGCAATAGACAGAGGCCACAATGCTACAGCCAATATGACAAATTATATAGTTGCATAATTACATAATTACATAGTTACAGTTACCTTAGTTACATAGTTGATGAGGTTGGAAAAAGACATAATCCATCAAGTTGAACCTATGCTAAATTTAGACAACCGATACTTTAGCCTATATCCGCACTTACAGTATATTGATCCAGAGGAAGGCAAACAGAAACCCCCAGTGACAGATCATCTAAACATATATATCATAAGGGGGAAAATAAATTCCTTCCTGACTCCCAAGAATTGGCAAATTATTCCCTTGATCAACATCCATCCCATGTATACTTATTTGGTATATCCCTGTATACCATTATTCTCTAAAAAGATGCCCAACCTTTTTTTTGGAGATATTTATTGTATCTGCCATCACAGTCACCATGGATAATGAATCCCACACTGTAACTGCCCTTACTGTAAAGAACCCTTTCCTTTGTTGCTGGTGAAATCTCCTTTCCTCTAACCTTAAGGGATGACCTGAGTCCTTTGTACTGCGCTTGGGATGAATCGTTCTTTTGAAACCTCTCTGCATTGTCCTGAATATCTTTGTGTATAGTTATCATATCCCCTCTAAAGACGCATCTTTTCTAATGCAAACAAACCTAATTTGGCTAGCCTCTCCTCAATAGATCAATACCATATTTTGTTGTTATAAATATGGGTTATTTAGTTACATCCTTTGGCCAAAACATTTCAAGCCTGCAACGAGATCAAGGTAACCCCTCTTAGCAGGTCCTATACTACAGATTTTAGATGCAGTGAAAACGGGTTTAAAAACCAGTAGTAACGTAACTCCTACTGGCCCCAAATCTATCTTATAAAACTTTTACCACATTTGCTCTTATTTGGTTCCCGAGTAAACCACCTTGTTTCTTTCCCCAATGTTTAGTCCTTTGGCAATGCCCACATGTGTTGCATGTGTGTGTATATATATAATAACCCTCATCTATATATATATATATAGATATAGATATAGATATAAATATAGATAGATAGATGAGGGTTATTAATACGGTTGTGATGAAGGGTTCTTCACCATCTTTGAAGCGAGGTGGAATTAAACCCACTAACCCTATAACTTTTTTAATTGGCAGAGGTGCTATCTAACAGTGAAACCATCTTTATTAAAGCTCAGTGGCTCTTACTGCTCTCTATAGGCCAAGGGTTCTCAAGACCCCCTCCCCGCCCCCATCTCCAAAGGGTCAGGTTTCCAGGATATCCCTGCTGCAGCACAGGTGGCTCAGTCAAAGACACCTGTGCTGAAGCAGGGATATCCTGAAAACCTGACCCCTTGTGGCCCTTGAGGACTGGAGTTGGCTGCCCCTGCCCTAGGCCATTCCATTGCCTGTTTCCATTTCAGTGTATCCTTTCATCGTATATCATGTTTATCATAAAATCCTGTACAGAAGATGGATTTAAAGTTGCAGTTTTTCCCCATTTAATATATGAATCATCAATACAATCTGCACACTGACAAGTGATTAGCTAAGCTGCTGATCGATCTGTTCTCCTGTAATCCATCGCTTTGCTCAGGGATATTTCATTCGGTTATTGCTGCAAAACAGTACCCACAATTCTATGTGGAAGATCATGTGACCAGGCATGCAGTAGAATTAGATACAATTGGTGCACTGCTAGAGAGAGGGCAGGGCTCAAGAGCCAGAGCCTGTCTTCGAAGGGGAAGGGGGTGTGACTTTGTAAATGGTTTCTATTGAAACAAAAATGCTTGTTACATTATAATACATTAAAAATGTCTTGAATTTTTTTTTTTTTTAATGCTACAAGTATTTTCTCATAGTACAGAACTAATTTATTAAAAAACACGTAGGATACTGCTTGGTCTGCAGCTTGAAAGAGATTCACATAGGTCTCGTTTAAGTGTATATATTTCTACCATATACACTACGTATTACTGTATTGCAAAGCTGTGGAGATGTAGAACTTAAGATCAGCACGGAATAGCGGCCGAGTCCTGTTAGCACATGACAAAAAGCTTGTTCTCTGCTCCTCAATGTAACGAGCAATTAAATGAATCTATCTTTCACAGACCTGTTTATAAAATAGATGTGTTCTTCAGATAAATGTAAACTGTTCAGTTGAATCCTTTACATAATAAGCAGACCAGAAAAGGTTAGACCACTGATATCCTCCATAATGTGACGGCGTTGTTCTCACCTTGCTCACATACACGTTGTTCTCACCTTGCTCACATACACGTTGTTCTCACCTTGCTCATAAACACTGTTCTCACCTTGCTCACATACACACTGTTCTCACCTTGCTCACATACACGTTGTTCTCACCTTGCTCACATACACGTTGTTCTCACCTTGCTCACATACACGTTGTTCTCACCTTGCTCACATACACGTTGTTCTCACCTTGCTCACATACACGTTGTTCTCACCTTGCTCACATACACACTGTTCTCACCATGCTCACATACACGTTGTTCTCACCTTGCTCACATACACGTTGTTCTCGCCTTGCTCACATACACGTTGTTCTCGCCTTGCTCACATACGTGTTGTTCTCTCCTTGCTCACATACACGTTGTTCTCTCCTTGCTCACATACACGTTGTTCTCACCTTGCTCACATACACGTTGTTCTCGCCTTGCTCACATACGCGTTGTTCTCGTCTTGCTCACATACACACTGTTCTCACCTTGCTCACATACACGTTGTTCTCTTCTTGCTCACATACACGTTGTTCTCTTCTTGCTCACATACACGCTGTTCTCACCTTGCTCACATACACACTGTTCTCACGATGCTCACATACACGTTGTTCTCTCCTTGCTCACATACACGTTGTTCTCTCCTTGCTCACATACACGTTGTTCTCACCTTGCTCACATACACGTTGTTCTCACCTTGCTCACATACGCGTTTATTACCTTTCCAGGGCATTAGTTCAGAACCAATCCACCTGAAGATTTTCTCTCCGAATGTTGTGAACCTGACTCTCGTGGATTTACCAGGATTGACCAAGGTAAAGCGGTGAGCCTTTTATTTGGGTTTAAATGCGCTGTTATTGCCTCTATGCATTTGCCCACGGGAATCTTAAATGTCCACTACACATCCTTTTTAAAACATTTGCCTCTGAATATTAAAAAAAAAAGTGTAGTGATTATTTTTGGATTTCTTTTGGGTGCTAGATGTTTTGTGAAGAAAACGGGGGGTGGGTGCTCAAGGGGTGCAGACTGGGAGTAGATATATTGACAGAAAGAAAAAATGATCTCTTAACAATGCACTCAACCTCCACTATATCGATGAAACTTAATCATTAACTGGAAAGAGACGGAGTGCCCTGTAGGCTAAACTCCACCTCCACTAAATGTGAAACAATAAATGTTTAATGATTAGGATAGAAACGGAAGAAAAACTAATTAAAACCTAAAAGCAAATTGGCGCCTGCATACTGCCAGCTGAGGGGGCTGGGGTAATTCCCTTGTAAGTCCCTTGTATCCCCTAAGTATCTTTGAAACCTTAAATCAGATGGGTATCAAAGACACTCTTATTAGAGTAATACTTAGTATCTGAGTGATACTTTAGATACCAATATACCATATTGGATAATTAACTGTTAGTGACTGAAAAATATTTACAATAAGCCGAGAAGCGGGGCCCGGCTGTACATTAATTGCTGCACACTATGCGGCTACATGTGTATACACACAAGTAAATAGATACTGCGGAAGGCCCCCAGATAACATAGAAGGCCATAGTGACAAACTCACAGTGTGACTGAATTGTAACAGTTGGACCGCAGATAGTTTGTAAACTGCCACAATAGTATCAGAGGGAATAACTTCGAATACTGCAGCGTGAGTGAAAACCAATGTAGCAATGTCCTCACTGCTACAGAGCCTGAACAGAGCTCTGATCTTGTTGTAGAAACTAGTAATGTTCTATGTCTCTGCTAGTGGCTGCATCGTGGGCGCCACATCTTAGGCTGCGGTCCCAGTGCACGTGCGCCCGGCGGGGGGCCGGGGGGGCGGCGGCGCATGCACAGCGCTGCACGCGCGGTCCTGGGAGGAAGAGGTTGCGACCGGAGGGGGCGTGGCGGAGGGTTTGTGGGGGCATGGCCATGACCTCACACGGCTGGTTCGCCCTCATTGGCTGAACCGCCTGCGGGGGCGTGGCCACGGCTCCGTCGCAAGTTCGACACACAATTTTTTTTTGTGCGTGTGGAATCTTGCAGTACAGCGCGGCTGCTGAATGTGCGCCGACGCATGTACTCGGCCCTGAGTGACTGGGGGTTCGGTGCTTGTGCGCTGTGGCAGTCACTGGGACTACATGCGCTTATAGTGCCGGCGACTAACGTCAGGCTGCGGTCGCTGGAAAATCAAATTGAAATGACTTCCAGCGATCGCGACCAACCCGTATGTCGCGCTTACTATAAGCGCATGCGACAGCGACAATGCATTTGTTTTGGCGTGACGCCGCCGGCACTGTAAGCGCGGTCTTAGTTATCTGGCTCAGTTAATAGGTCACTCAGAAGTTGTAGAGTAATTGCTGCACACTATGCGGCTACATGACATCTTAAGGCCTGGGACATAGTGAGTTTTAAGCTCGCTGAGGCGGGCTGAGCAGATGCACAAAGCCCCTGCATCTGTCATCAGCGCGGCTATAGTTTCTCCCTCCGCATGCGTGCTGATGCGTGCGGAGGCTGAGAAACTTTGCCGAGACGGGCAGGTTTCAAATTTGCCGCTCGGGGAAGCGATGTGAGCGGTCACGTGACCGCTCACATCCAATGGGAGCGAGGGACTAGCCTCGTCTCCCGCTCCGCCTACTGGCACGCCTCCGCTCTGCCTCTGCTCCGCCCCGCCCCCTGAGCGCGCTCACTGCCTCGCCTGCAAGGACAAGAAAAAGCACCATTTTGGAGCAGGTGAAGCAGAGCAGGAGCGCGGCTCAGCGCTGTTTGCTCCTCTATGTCCCAGGCCTAATACAAAACCATCTTGTTCTATCCCAGGTCTCTGGCAAATTTGGAGACCTGTCAAAGAAAAGAATCTTGTTGATTTTTGATAAAGGATTCCACCAACAAAGAAAGCAAAAGTGTTCTGTGCAAAGCGGGTGGATAAATGCAAACCTAGAAACAAATATAATATATAGGGCTGTTATTCCTAACAATGTTGGAGAGCGATAATATTGCTGTTCTCGTGAATGTGAAAGGTATTTTGTATAGCAGCTAATCATTGTAAAATAAAATATTCTTCCTTCCATGTGTGGCGACACCCTGATAAAATGTTATTATTTGCCCTCTCCAGAAATCCAGATCCGGGTATTTGTATATTGGTAGAATACTTGCAGAGACATCATACAGTAATAATCTGTGAACTGCTCTATTTATTTACCGCTCGTTGAATGGATTATCCCAGCATTTGTTTGCCATTTTCCCCTTTCCCTCCACTTATCCTTCAGGTACCTGTGGGGGACCAACCCAAAGACATTGAACTCCAGATCCGTGAACTAATTATTCAGTATATCAGCAACCCCAATTCCATCATCCTGTCCGTCACCGCTGCTAACACAGATATGGCAACATCGGAAGCACTGAAAATCGCAAGAGAAGTAGATACAGACGGTAAGCATCAGTTAGAAGTGAAGATCAGACGCATCTTTCACGTGCTTGGGGCTCACTTGGTTACATACCAGCGGTGGGCAACTCACTTCCTCAAGGGCCACCAAATCTCGTGTGTTAAGGATATCCCTGCTTCAGCACAGGTGGCTCAATATGTCCCTGTTCAGCACAGGTGGCTCAATTGGTCCCTGCTTCAGCACAGGTGGCTCAATCACTGGCTCAGTCTTTGAGCCACTGTTTGAGCCACCTGTACTGAAGCAGGGTAACCTGAACACCTCACGGTGGCCCCTGAGGACTGGAGTTGCCCACCCTTGTATATCGTAAGCTCTGAAATAGTAAATTCCCAGAACAGTCCTTTTCGATCGCTAAAGAATGTTGATTTGTTAAAAAAAAAGATGATAATGTTTTATACCTGTCAATTTAATGCAGAAATCAATACACATCTCAAGCCTGTGGAAGGTAAAAGGGAAAGGTCATGAAATACAAATCATGAAATTGATCTCCAGTCTTACAATCACTATCAGCATATATACCAGCGTTCTCTTACGGCTGCTGATATATTCATCTCGCGCAGAGGGTTTATTTAAAGTGTAATCTCGATCAGTTTTTACATTCTGTGTAGGTACAAAATATCTGTCAGTGGGAAGTTCCCACTCCAAGGGGCTTGTTTAATTAATGGTGCTAGCTGTGCAGGGAGCAGGAGTAAATACATGGTATTGCCATTTAATGAACCTAATTGCTTCCAAATTGATTAAGATGAGTGCTTAAACTTTCAGGCAGCACAGAAAGGCTTTTAATGGCTGTTTTTGCCAAATCTTGATTCATTTCTGTCAGCAAATCGAACCGTTGATGTTTCCAAATCGCCAAGCATCTTGGCGCCTTCATGTCTTCGGCGCATCGCGTTTTCATCTTGTAAATCATGCCCGCACCGCAGAAAACGGCGTGTCGGGTTTCTGTTTCGTGACTCTCCTTATTCTGATACTTGTCAGGTCGGAGAACTCTCGCTGTCATAACCAAGCTAGACCTCATGGACGCCGGCACAGACGCCATGGATGTGCTTCTGGGTAGAGTGATTCCAGTGAAACTTGGCATCATCGGAGTAGTTAACCGGTAGGGAAAACCTATGGTAGAATGGTTATCATGACGTCACTTTGGTTATTCATTTGTATAGAGTGCACAAAACAAAAATGGCTTCCCAGCTGGGGCTGCCTAACGAAGAGGAACACTTTTTTTGTGTATCTAATTTTGCTTTTTAAAAGGCAGTTTAGGATCTGCAGTGATGCTTTGCTTTCTTTTTATTTTGTACCACTGTAGTGTTATATGATTTTAGATTAGTTTTTTTTGTGTGTGCGTGTGTAAACATGCAGTTTAACTGTCTTGTTTTGCGGTATTGATTAAATGTGCATCTTCTAAATAGAAAACAATTTTTTTTTTAAATGTCGAAGAACAATCCAAGCAATATACTTGCATGTTTTTTTTGTTTGTTTGTTTTTAAAATCAACTTTTAATTCCCCTTTTTATTTTTTCTATAAGTTTTAGTATACTGATCATCCTTCGTCTATATCAGGGTTAGCCCACCTCCCCAGCATTGCAAGATCTTTGTAACACTTTCCTGTTTGGGATAATTAGTTGCCAATATTCCCAGCAGTTTCAGCTGGAAACTGTAAAAATGACCATGTTACAGTAGTAATATAAGAATACATTGTAGCTGCTGAGTTACACCAACTGAAGGATTTTTAAAGGCAGCCACTTGGTGAACCCTGGGAAGCAGAATTTTGCTGATCGATCACGGGAGAACTAATTGATTGGCAGCCTAGGTAATTAGTTTTTAATTAAGGTAATCAAAGGCTGCATTTATTTAAACAAACTTTTTTTTTTTTTAATCTGCTTGGATTGCCTCTATAAAATGCTGTTTTTCTCAAACGCAAACCATGAATATAATTCAGTATAGTGTATAGGATAGAATTAAAGTCCAGGTATCAGTGCAACAGATTACAATCCACAGGTAGATAATTACATCAATAATCTTCTTTGAATCTCTTGGTAGTGAGCAATAAGCATCAATCTTGAAAATATATAATTGCTCTTGGAGTATACAGAGCATCAGTAGTATACAAGATAGTAATCACCTGTAGCTCATATAATAGTAGTCGCCCAGGTAGGCTAATAAAAGTGGGATTTATGGGGTGGTAGGGGGACATAACAACCCAAAGGTACAAGTGACCCCCGTTTGCCACCACACTTAAATAGGACTACTTAGAACACACAGGGTATCCGGTATAAAGATATAATGGAAGTCCATTGATAACTCACTGTTAAAGTGAAGGCTCAACTTATAATTCAGTATAGCAGGGTTGTTTGCAGGGGCAGGCTCCTTCCCCCTCCCCGCATATCTTTTCAACTGCTGCTCATACGCGTTCACTGCTAACGATGCTACAAGTTGCATTCTTGCAATGAAGGTGATTAGGGCGAGTAAGCCTTCGATCTGCACTGTAGCCTATTTATTTCTTCGGCAGGCACATCTGGTGTAGGACAGTTGGGGCAGGGGTGCGCAAACTGGGAAGCGCAATATTTTCTTGAGGGCGTGTCTGTTACACAGGCCCCGCGGCCTTCCCCCAAGGCATTTAAATTTAAATGCCGGGGGAGGCGTGCGGCCTCTGTAACATCTCCTACCGGCTCTTCGGCGGCGCCATGGCAACACGCGTCAAATTAAGCTGTTGGGTCACGTAATTTGACGTCGGGTCCTAGCAGAGTGGGGTTGCGAACGCTGGGGCTGCCAGGCAGGGGGGCGCAGCTCTCAAACTTTGCACACCCCTTAGTTGGAGTATGTTGTCGGTAACACAATCTGATTGTGTGCTCTGTTATGGATCGTTACTTTTGACTGTTATAGGTTCCCAGTATGGTAATATAGTTATGTCGTAAAGCAGGGGTGCTCAATTCCGTCCTCAACAGGTCAGGTTTTCAGGATATCCCTGCTGCAGCACAGGTGGCACAATCAGAGGCTGTCTGTGCTGAAGCAGGAATATCCTGACAACCTGACCTGTTGGGGACGGGGGGGGGCTTGGGGACTGGAGTTGAGCACCCCTGCCGTAAAGCGCTGCTCTTACACATGTTTTGCGACCAATAGGAGCCAGTTGGACATCAACAATAAGAAGTGCGTGTCGGAGTCTATCCGTGATGAGTATGCTTTCCTTCAGAAGAAGTACCCATCTCTGGCAAACCGGAGCGGGACCAAATTCCTTGCTCGGACTCTGAACAGGTAACGCTCTGCCCCTATATCAACCCCACTCTGGCTGTTAAGAGCTAATTCCAAGCACCGTGCAGTACTCTTTGTACAATAAACATGCAGACGTTTTCTGATTTGGCATTGGTTTGTGTTTCCTTGTGCACAGGTTGCTAATGCATCACATCAGGGATTGTTTACCAGAGCTGAAGACCAGGATAAACGTCTTGGCCGCTCAGTACCAATCTCTGCTCAACAGCTACGGCGAGCCGGTGGATGACAAGAGTTCCACTTTGCTGCAGCTCATTACCAAGTTTGCCACGGAATATTGCAACACCATTGAAGGAACAGCGAAATATATTGAAACATCGGAGCTGTAAGTGTTGGGCGCTGGATTTCAGCAGCATTGGGTACATAAGGCAATGCAAAACCTTGTTCCGGTCCTCGGAGCCACAGTTTTACGAGGGAGCGGAGAAGGACAATTGAGACGATTCTTGGTTTCCACCAGGGTGCTCAACTCCAGCCCCCAACAGGTCAGGGGGTCGGGGGGGGGGGCACTTGGGGACTGGAGTTTAACTATCCCTGGTTTACACCAAAATCACTTAGAACAGTGTTGGCGGGGGGTCACTCTTTGAGTGAACCGGTTGCAAAAGTGGAGCAAAACAAATAAAACAAGATCAGAGGAAAAGGAACCAATAAAAATAAGCTGTGAACACAAATCCAATGTTCCCAGCACTCATAAAAGACAAATAGAAAAGGTATACGCCAAATGTTTTAATGGAGAAGAAAAGCACTAACCCATAAGGGGTATAAGTAAATCACAATACCAGCACCTTTCCCCCCCCCCCCCCCGGTGTGAGGAATCAGAAGGATTGCCAGCAAAGGACATCGAGCACTAAAAGGGTTTTCCTCTACCCTCAGGACTATCACCAGGCGGTAGAGTAATACTCTTCCTTTTCTGTGCTGTTTGGGGCATTCTCCTGGGTTGGCGTTCCCATTGACTGTCCGTGCGTGAGCATTTACTCGGCTGTGTTGTGTTCAACAAGGGAACTTTGGAACTCTAATCTTATGGCCTGTTATACACTCACTAATCTACAACTAGGATGTAAACAAAAAGAAAATATAATGCTCACTGAAATAATAATGTGAATGTAATATGATTGTGCCTTACACGTCTAGAGTGACGGTGGGTGCAACTATGAGCCAAAATTAACATAAATTAACAGCAATTGGAAGGAGAAAGCATTTTTGTTGCCGACGCCAACCAACTAGAAGCCCATTTGAAATTGCACTCCTTGGCAATTAAAACTTAACATTTAATTATAATATAGATAAAATAGGTTCTTAACATATAGTAATTAGTGATTAACAACATATAATGTACTTATGCGGGAAGGGATGGGGAGGTGGTAGGCGGCCACAGTGTATAATAATTTATGCTATGCCTAAATACAACGGCAATAGCACCTGACAAAGATTGGCCTTAATAAAGAGTCAGTTACCTTGCTGTAATTGCCCAAGGACGCTTCACCTATATTGGTGTATTGTGCGTCATGTGGTTCAGCATACCGATCAAACCAACCTATATTGATCTTGTTGCACAAAACAGTGTACCATAAGTAAATATAATATTTAAACTAATAGATTGTTGTTAACACTGTATGTGCAAATCAGTGATAGGTTGGTGGCATGTGGATTGATTCTGCACCAAATGACATACAAAAAAATACTATACACAGTAGTTAAATCAGGAAAGCTAATAATCTTATAAAAGACCAGGATTAGGCCTGGGACCCGCTGCGCTCGTTGGCGCGGGCGGCAATGTAGCGAGTTCCCCACCAGCAGGGGAATCCTCGCGAGCCGGTCCCCACTGGCTGCACAGCTGACTACACGCTGTGGCGCGTCAGCCGCTAGGAGACACAAGAGAATGGTATTTCCTAGCTTCGACGCGTCACGTGGTGTGGCTGTGAGCCAATGGGGAGGGGAGGCTTCGGGAGGAGGAGAGGCTTTGGGGAGCGGGGAGGAGTGTGGAGTGAAAGCCGCGTGTGCGTGCGTGCGTGTGCGTGCGTGCGTGTGCGTGCGTGCGTGTGCGTGCGTGCGTGTGTGTGCGTGTGTGTGTGTGTGTGTGTGTGTGTGTGTATGTATGTATGTATGTATGAGTGCCTGCGTGTGTGTGTTTTTTTTACTTACCTGCAGCCCGTGGAGGGAGGGGGGGGAAGAGTAGCGGGTCCCTCCGCTCAAGCCACGCCCCCCCCTCCCTGTCAATCCTCCCACTCCCGCCCACCTCCCGCTCCGGCCCCCTACGTAATGGCCGCGCCCCCTCATGTCATGGCCGCACCCCCCCCCCCCGACCCGTTTGGCCACGCCCCCCGCTACTACTGAAGTTTCCTGTAGACCGCAGATCGCGGTACAGCGAGTTGCACGCGCCGCCGGAATGCAAGCCAGCCGTGCGGACGCGTGCAACGGGACCTTAGCCTTAGGCTGATACTGAGCACTCTGCTTAATTGACTAAAGCAGTAATATAGTACTGTGGTATGTGGACATGCCGTCCAAATATAATCTGCACTGTGAATGTATATCCCCTGCAGGATAGCTGTACACAGAACACAATAATTGAATCACCAAACAATACACCGGTGACCAAATGAATCTGCACAACAAATACTGACAGGCTAGCTGAGCTGGTGGTAAGCGTCTGTGAAAGCGCTACTAATTGCAACTTTCCAGCTGACAACCTCAGAGCATGCTGATACAATCCTGATACAAAGAATCACAGTGCAGAGACAGGCTGTGACCAAAACCACAGAGTGAAAAGGAGCTGCCAAGCCTGGAAGCGATCGCGGTTAAAATTGAGCAACAGCAGAGAACTTGATACAATGTAATGATACTACCAGTCTCTCCCGATTCCCTCACGCTGACGTCACCACGCCAAAAACGCCCTACGCGTTTCCCTCCTTGACGGAGATTCTTCAGGGGCGAGTGATAACCAGCTGATTGCGGAAGCGTGTTTATATAGCATCAAGGGTTGCCATAGCAACCGCCGGGCCAATAGAAAGCTCATATAACGCTTATACCGATCAGAAGGGTACTGCATGTAAGAACAGCTGATTCTTAAAGAAGTACACACTAGAAATAAATAATAAGGTAAAATTGACAGCAGGTTTGTAAAGTCCCAAGCTGGCATAGATAGTGCTCATGCGTGTGGATTTACAAATAGCTGGCAATATTATGCCAAACTGTTAGATACTGAGTAGCTGCTCTGTGATATGTGGCAAATTACTATCTTAACAGGTTAAGACATTAGAACATGTACTAGGTGGTATGCAAATAAAGCTCTATCTATTCCTTAAAAAGAGACTGTTTTTGCTTGCTTGCCAGTAAATATAGGGATCAAACTATAATTAACAGATATAGAGTTGGTAATTTTGAGATTTTTTAATAGATAACACAGCATGTTATCAACATTCAAATAAATGGGGTATATGTAAAACCCTCATTTAGCCCATAGGGATTTAATGTTTTTAGTTTGTATATCCATTCTGCCTCTCGTTTTAATAATCTGTTATTTATATCACCACCTCTGATGTTGTTTTTGATATGGTCAATGCTCATAAAAGATAGGCATTTAATATCTCCCTGATGGACATTATTTACATGGCGAGCTACTGGGATGTCTAATTTATTATGGATGGAGTTTATATGTTCAAGTATTCTTTTTTTGAACTCCCTGATAGTTTTACCAACATATCTGAGGCCACACTCTGTATATCCATTTCTCTGCTGGAGGGTGCCGAACTCATTGTTCACGTTTTCCCTGTGGGATTCACTGACATTTTTGCATCTTTTTATAGGGAGTTTTTACAGGGTCAAGGGAAGTACCATTGGACATTATTTTTTGCCCTTTGGGAATGTGCCTGAAGAAGGGGTCCTAACCCTGAAACGTTGCCCCACCTCCCCGTGCATCTTCACTTTGTTTGCACCCACCCCACCCTTTCCCTTCACATTGTTTTTTCTTTCTCCCTTGTCACATATTATGGTATTGTGATTTACTTCTACCCCTTGGGTTAGTGTTTTGCTTCTCCATTTAAAACATTTGGTGTATTCCTTTTTCTATTTGTCTTTTATGAGTGCTGGGGACATTGGGTTTGTGTTCATTGTTTGGAGGAAATAGGGTTCCTCCCTGTTCCATGCTGCACCATCCAAATCTACGTTAGCTTATTTTTGAGTGCTGTCTATTTTTGTTTTGTTACAATAAAAAAACCTGTTTGGGGCTTTTGTTTTGCTTCTGATTTGCAGCCTGGACCTTACTTTAATTAAGAGACACTAGAGACCTCAATATGTACCTGAAAGAACCACTGTAGAGAGAGAAGGGTCTTGGTAGATATTTTTTAAATAACCTCTGGGTATAAAAATGTGGTAAATAATAATATAAATTATAGCTTTCTTTCCCTTGGCAGACACGACATGCATTTATTGGCTAACTGCTTTCCTGTCTGTTCCCTCCTGGCCCCTCTTACACGCTCTCACATCCCGAGCTGACAGGTAATGGGATTTAATTTGCGCAGGTGTGGGGGAGCTCGTATCTGCTACATTTTCCATGAGACGTTCGGGAGGACGTTGGAATCGGTAGACCCGCTAGGTGGACTGACCACCATAGACATCCTAACCGCGATTAGAAATGCAACGGTGAGTCTTCACACGCTCCTGTGTGGCCCCTCGCGCGCGCCCCTCCTGTGTGGCCCCGCGCGCGCCCCTGTCCTGTGTGGCCCCGCGCGCGCCCCTCCTGTGTGGCCCCGCGCGCGCCCAATATTCTCCCCCAAAGACTTCATGGCAATCCTTTTGTAAGTCTTGATTTTTAACTCCTGCAGGGCTCAGTTATTTGCCTTACAAAGCAGAGTTACATACCCCTTTACAGGATAAAGATTTCATGGACATGTATAGAATAAAATATCTATATATTTATCGTTTGTGCATATAACCTTTTAAAAATAAACCGTATGTTGGCAATCCTATTAATGTTGTTTGGGAGACGCACATGAATTGCTAAAGTCCTGTTTTAATTTTGCTGTGCAAATGTTGCATGTCTCATGGCTGATGACTCCATGATATCCCCCTCCGACCAGGGCCCCAGACCAGCCCTGTTTGTGCCCGAGGTGTCCTTTGAGCTGCTGGTGAAGAGACAAGTGAAGCGTTTGGAGGAGCCGAGCTTGCGCTGCGTGGAGCTGGTTCACGAGGAGATGCAGAGAATTATCCAGCACTGCAGCAATTACAGCACACAGGTACCGAGCGCGACAAACGTGGGGTTAGACGGATAAACTCCTCCGCTTTCCTGTGATGTGCGCGCACACACCCATTATTTGTATGTTATTCTGCTTATATTACTGTACCCCCATTGTACCACGCTGTGGAATATGTTGGCGCTTTACAAATAAACAGCAATAATTGGCCAGGGTGAAGTCGCTAACATCTGCACTACAGAAAGTGCTGTTAACTGTACAACTGCATGGTGTACTGAAGGGGTACAGCAGCGGGTACACGGACCTATACTCGCGGTGTCGCAGCCACGCTATATACTGGGCATTAAAAGCCAGCATTCCATTTATAGAAACTAAATACTGTGTATTTACTGACTAACTGAATGTTACTAATTATCCTGCAGGAGCTCCTGAGGTTCCCAAAACTGCATGACGCCATAGTGGAAGTAGTGACGTGTCTTCTGCGTAAACGACTGCCGGTAACGAATGAAATGGTAAGAGACTTCTTTTTTTTTTCTTTCTGCCCGGCCTTTGGTTATTGCCTGTTTCCCATGTTGGACACCCGGTGCAGCTCCGTTCTGAGTGGGGACTTCTCATCGCATTTAGAGCTGCAGTTCCACTTATCTAATTTTTGTTAACATTTTTACAACTCTCTTTACGTTGGGATAAGATCACTCGCGGCATTGTGACGTCCGGCATTCGTTTTCTATTTAAGAGTGATTATTTTATAACGGATTTAAAACGATCAATAACCTTTATAAAAAGCAGTAGGTATCCCTTGCGAAATTTGAGCTGTTCAGAGCTAAACTTTAATTGGTTTCTTAAAGTCTAAAATGGTAGATAAGATATGTTGCCGATCGTATTTAATGTAGTTCTGCCCCAGTGTATGTAACATCGTGCTCATTTTTGTCATCCCTCATAACGCGCACGCTTGCGCTTATTAGCCAGTCTTTTCTTCTCCACACGCAGGTGCACAATTTGGTGGCGATCGAGTTGGCGTACATCAACACAAAGCACCCCGACTTTGCTGATGCATGTGGGGTGATGAACAACAATATAGAGGTGAGGAAGTCCAGGGCCAATATGTGAAATATGAAAAATACCCTGGAAGTTCAATGTCTTTTTACAGAGGAGTGTGTATCGTGTATATGTAATATGTATATTGAAAAAGATGGACAGGGACTCCACAAAAGTTGGAATTAATAGCTCAACTTTCAACCCAAGTTGCTCTTGAGAAAGGCTCCTGTATGCACTGAAACGCTGAGCCAATAAATGCAACTTTTGTGCAATGAGGAAGTGCCTGTCCTTCTTGTTGATTCTTTATATTATCCCCTGGACGGTTCGCGCCCAAATATACTTTTTTTTTTTGTACATTATTTGGAGTGTGCCCGGTCTATGTAAAGGATGTATTCACAATATTGGGTAAGCACTCCTGCAACTAATAAAAACACACAATCATATCGATTGCACGTATCTTACGTTATCAAACGGCAAAATATACATCGCCCCAAACTATGGTGTAAAGAAGAGACGCCGCACAGCTTCAATAAATGTTCAAAAGAATGTGGTTAGAATCCATAGGGAAAAAGTTCTGGTCCGGACGGACCTTCCTTCACAACCACTCTGGGGAAGGTCTGTTTGTGGACCCCAAAAACTGTACATATGACCTGCGCTCCGCTCCTCCCATTTGTGAAGTATGCAGCCTGTATAATAAGGGAACTTTGTTACTGTTTGTGGGTCCAAATGTCAGGTTTTCTATGGATTGGAAATATTCTATGGAACATTTGCTGAGACTGTTCTTCCAGCCATGGTTTGGGTGATATGTGGTTTGATATATGTAAATAAACTATTTGTTTTTAACTATCTCTTTAGGAACAGAGACGGAATAAATTAGCGAGAGACTTGCCGCCACCGCCTAGAGAAAAGGTGAGTCATGCTGGATAGTCTGTTTCAGTGTGTGACCGTGCGTCAAAGGACATTCATTTCAGTTTCTCCAGTGTGCAGCCATCGGCATTGTGCGAACGCTGGCTTCCTCGCACAGGTGAAGGCCGCTTTTGATTTAATGCTCTTGCGTATCTGATTTTTAATGGAATTTAATGGATTTTTAAATTTGTGTTCCATTCTAGAATACTCTCATGCAAGGGTAATACAAATGTACATTTGCAGGAAACTTGTTTAACCCCAGCACAGAGGAGGTTGGCCAACCATTGATTTAGGGTGTTGTACCTGAACTGCTGGATGAGCTAACTGATACTGCGTGTTGATCTAAATGGTTAATATCTTAGGTTGTTTATACAGCATGTGGCTTTTAATTGTTTGCAACAGTATTCTAATCTGATACTGCTATGCCTGGACTGCGTGATTGCATCCATGCCTTTCTATGTCACCGGGGCAGTCCCACTTCAAGTAAAACACTGGTGTATTGGGTTGTTTGCATTTGTTTGTGTACACCACACCACACACACCACACACACCACACACACCACACACACCACACACACCACACACACCACACACACCACACACACCACACACACCACACACACCACACACACCACACACACCACACACCCCTCACACCATCCACACACCACACACACGCTCTGCCCACACCCCACAAACACACCACCACCCCCACCCACCACTTCATTATTTTAAACCCAGCCCTCATCATTGCCACTTAAGGAAATTATTTTAATTATAAATTAGCCTATGTTGAAAGTTAAAGCGGCAATTCTGAATCTCCCCCCCCATATAAACCTTTATTACCAACGTCCTAAAAATAAAAACAATTCTAGTGTTAACACCTGATTCATTTTTATCAAGGTAACCTAACACTTTGTGTGGTTTTTATTTTTTACACTGCCCTGCACTGGGTGTCCCACAGAGCTGATATTTGCAGGGTTTTTAATATTTTTGCCAGTTTTGACACACAAACGACAATTATGGCTGCGGACTACATACATGGCAATTTACTTGCCAATCGATCATCCCCTCCTGAACATTATGGCTTTTCTATTACCTGCCATAGCAAGCCCTAACCCTGGTGGCCATATTGTTTCCCCGGCTTTCCCAGGTTAGTATTTCCAGAACGCAACATCGTATTTTAAAATAAAAACATCCACTGAAAAGGCAAATGAGTAAATATAAAAATATGCAAAAAAAAAAGATCAGTCGTCTTGAACTAATGCTTTAAATCAGGGGTTCTCAACCTTTTTTGAGTAGCGGTACTCGGAACGTTTTTTTAAATCTTCGAGCACCCCGCTCTTTAGACGCCGCCTCCCCACTTACACACACACACACCCCTTCCTTCTTATACGCCCACCCACCTTCTTCCTACACACGCCACATTCACCCTCACACGTCTTACTCAACCTTTTACTCAACACACCGCCCTCCCAAAGAGCACACTCGCCCTCTTAATCATAAACATCAAATTCCCCTACCCCACCTTCTCTTACTTACACCTACTCTCTCCCCCTTTCCACGCACACATCCTTCCCTCTCCCCTCCTACCTACCTTCCTGCACACCTCAATCATGTTACCTGCCCAGCGGGCGCGCCCTGTGCGCTGCTGGAGACGGAGGCTCCTCTCTCTCCCCTCTGTGCTGGGCTGAGAGAGGAGAGGTGGGTCGCAGCCTCTGTCTCCAGGCATCGCGGGACGCGCCCGCTGAGCAACCAGCCGTTTATTCCCCACGGCCGCGGCACCCTTGGTAGAAGGTCACGGCACACCTGGTTTCTGGGGCACCCTGGTTGAGAAACACTGCTTTATGGCATTCAAATGATTTAAAAAGACGCCTGTAACTGCAGCAACTGATGAACATTTCACGTTCTAAGCAAGCAATGTAACCATTATTAGAAGTGATCCATATAAACTTCAAGCTGTAGAGGGGACAGGAACCTTTTGGGGGGGTCCCTATCAGAATGCCCTCGGATAATGCCGTCTTTAATACAGAACTGAAACCTGAGATATATTGAATTACAATGTCCCGGAGTTATTTTTACTTTATTTCCACTGCAATATATGCTGCTAATGAGGCCGGCACCTAAAGTCCTGATATGTGCGATGCAGACTTCGTATTCTTGGTGCATTCTGCATATTGTGCTGTTCTGTTTCTTTTTTTAGTCTTCTAAAGCTCCAGGGACTCTGGCAGCTGCCTCCCTGGAGCCCCCCACGGCTTCTTCTGCTGAAGCTGATGCCAAGGTCTGTCCCGGCGCTTAATAAAAGCATTGCATGCCCTTTGCCTTGCTATATATGCAGCTTTGAATCGTACCTGTAGTTCCTGTGAGTGCCGCTGGCAGCATGATGTTACCAGGCGTGTGCTTGGCATGGTTGGCGTTTTGCATGTTGAGCGTCTTGTATTTGTTTCTAAAGCTTTGTGCTTCTTTCATTTCACATCTTTGTACCGCACTGCTCAGTCCAACCCCTGAACTCCCACCTCCCCCTTTTTTGGGTGAGGGAAGTGGGAAGTAGGGGGTCCCCAGAGCTAAACCTCATTCATTTCAGCTCCTGGGACCCCTTCTTCCCAGGAAAAGGTTGCCCCCCCCCCGTGTGACGAGTGAGATTTAAGCCACCATTAACTGCCGCTACCTTTCCAGCTGGGGTGGCCAACTTCAGTCCCACACAGAGCCACCTGTGCTGAAGCAGGGATATCCTTAAAACCGGAACTGTTGGTGGCCCTTAAGGGCTGGGGTTGGCCGCCCCTGATCTAGATAAATTGGGTCTGGTTGCTTTAATTATTTTCAGTTTATGGAATACAAAGAAATAGAAATAGAAAAAGTGTGTTGTAAGGCAGGGGAGCGTAAACCTTTGGAGCTGCGCCCACCCCCCCCCCCCCCCTGCCTTCTCTCATTCTCACACCCCCCCCTTACCTTGTTTGGGGGCATCCAATGACGCTGTGATGTCACGTGACCCTGTTGCCATGGAGATGGACATGTGACGTTATTCTGCATGAAACCGCGGCATGTAATGTAAATGCCTCGGGGAAGAGCGTGGGGCCTGTGCAACCGCCCGTGTCCCCCTAAAAAAAATCCCGCGCCCCCACTTTGCACACTACTGTTGTATGGGTTCATCATTGCGTTCTTCTCAAGGATGTCTTCTTTCTACCCCCTTTGTATCTAAAGCCCTCTCCCGCCTTAAACCTTTTTCACTGACTGCCCCACACATCTGGAATGCCCTTCCCCTCAGTACCCGACTAGCACCCTCTCTATCCACCTTTAAGACCCACCTTAAGACACATTTGCTTAAAGAAGCATATGAATAGCACTGTGGATATTCTGAACACACGATGCATAAAGCTTGGCCCCCTGCAGACGCACTTTTCAGAACTCCCTCCTACTGTCTCTGTACGTTCTCCCTACCTACCAATTAGACTGTAAGCTCCTCGGGGCAGGGACTCCTCTTCCGAAATGTTACTTTTATGTCTAAAGCACTTATTCCCATGATCTGTTATTTATATTATCTGTTATTTATTTGATTACCACATGTATTACTGCTGTGAAGCGCTATGTACACTAATGGCGCTATATAAATAAAGACATACAATACATACAATACAATCATGTTACTTTTGCTGTGGATTGTTATATTTTTGTAACAATTGAAGGTTATTTCCTCATTTGGCTTTCTTGTAAAGTGCTGCAAATGTTCTTGCTGTGATAGAACGCGCACGTTCTGCTCCCACAGGAATTATTTCCAGCGCCACAAGTTACAGTACATACGGTATTTGTCTTAAGGTTTTTCTTCCAGTGATGTTACATTAGCTGCATACACAGACAGCTTCTAATTCTTTATATTCGTCAAAACGGTTAAATGTGCAATATGGTAATAAATACTGGGAAAGCCAAAAAGCCCCACTGCTACATCCAATGTGCCAAATTATATAGTTAAATGCTTATCGGCCTTCCCATAGGTAAGGGGCATTTACTTAAATTCGCTGACTAAAGTATTTTAAGCCTGTTACAGTGACAAGATATGCCCTTTTTATAGGTCCTAACACTACCTGCAAATGCTCCCCTCTCCTCTAATGGAGATAGAAATGTCCCCATAGACTGGTCATTCACAGGCAGATTTTCCCGGGGATCCGATTCCAGGGACTAGAGTTTTGACTGCCCCCCCCCCCCGTGTCAGTTGTCTTGCAAGCTGCCCCCCCCCCCCCCCATTTCACACATAGTGAGGCCCCTCTATTTCTTTCCCTCTTCCCATGTTTTTTTCTCTCCTCTGTCTCAACTCTCCCCCCCCCCCAGCAATTACTCCACTCTCACTCAATCCGTGCCCCCTCACATGTATTTCTCTCCCCTGCCTCGCCCCTCTCCCCTAGTCAATTACCCTACTCTCTCCATCCCTTCTCCTCACTCATTCCCTCCCCCTCACACAATCCCCCCACAAAATCCATACCAAAATATCCCACCCCCTAAATGCATACAAAAAATTCTCACCCCCGCAACATATACAAATCGCCACCAAACTAAATACATATTTTTAAAAAACAATACATATAACCCCCAAAAAATCCATATAAAACCCCCAAATCCATATTTAAAAAACCCAATCCATATTTAAAAAACAATACATATAAATCTCCCCATACATATATAAATCCCAAATAAATATATATATATATATATATATATATATAATCCACCAATACAGAGGAAAAAAAATACATATTCACCCCTCCAATACATATAAAAATAAAAAAACCTATACATATAAAAAAATTAACAATGCATGGAAAAGAAAACCAATACATATAACTCCCCCCCCCCCCCAATTACATATAAACCCTTACCTTGTCACAGGTGTCAGGCCTCTGACCTGGCCCGCTGGCTGCATGGGGCCCAGCAGCCGGACAAAACAGTTTGGCCTGACCTCTCGTGGCTGTCGGGCTCCGGCTCTCCCCAAGCTGCAGGACTGTCCCTCGCCGAGTGTCTAACGTCAGCGCGCCGGGCCTCCCCCATACTGGGTGCCGGAAGCGTAGCCCATCGTACTTCCGGCACGTGGCGAGGGCCGGGCGTGGCACAGTTGGTGAGCAGGGAGGACGCAGCTTGGGGAGAGCCGGGGCACGGCGGCCACGAATGGTCGGGCCCAAAACTGCTTTGCCCGGCCACCAGGCCCCCCGCAGCCAGCGGGCCCATGACGCTTGTCCCGGCTGTCCCCCCCCCCGTCAGCGGCCCTGTTCGCAGGTGCATATGAAGAGCGACTATTTAAAAGGTGGGATGGGCGAGCTTAAAACCAGGGATGAGGAGTTATAAACCACCAAACAACTGTTGCCAATTGAAATGTACAAACACACAGGCCCTCAAGCTCAGAACCTAAGCCCGGCACACCATAATGTATATATTTGTATCAAAAGGAGAAAAACTGGGATTGTGACCTAATGTATACCACAAAAGACAAAAAGGCCCAATGTTACATCCAATATGATAAATTATTGGTCTTGATCATACATTTAAGAGTTTTTGATAACTAAACGAGTGTATTAAGTGGTAGGCTGTGATTATACCCGATGCCGCACGGCTGCAAAACAAAGAAATAAAATCCAATGAAAGCGCACATACCAATCACGACGTAAGCGCCGCGATAAACTGCAAAGCGTCTCTCTCTCGAAGAGATTTCCGATTTTGTCTTTCACCGACGACGGCCGCGAGGAAGTGTGGTACAGGAAGTGACAAACTGGCCATGTCTCCTCTGCAGTAGCGCTACAAATCGCTTTTGCATGTGCACATGACGCCCGGCGACGTCGCTATGATGTCACCGGATCGTTCTGCAATTTCTGGTCTAATTGAGGCCTAAAGGATTGCAAAATAATGTCTCCTTCTGAACTGAATGAGTAGCTATTTGGGTAATCTCACGGCCATGCAAGTAAGAATCTCAGTGTTCACTCTACTTGTGTAAGTCACTTTATCTCTGGGCCTCAGGCACTAAAATTAGGTTCTAAATATGAAAAAGCGCACATCCACTTTACACCAAAATAGTATGTATGTATGTATGTATGTATGTATGTAGAGGTATCAGTACCGTGTTAGCACAGATAACATTCCAAGAGACACTGTTTTTAAGTATACCTTTTGCTTGCTTCATTCATTGTAACATCGCCGGAAGAAGAGATCAGTGTATCTCGAAAGCTCGCACAAATAAAAGCATTTCGTTAGCCACAGAACGGTATCATCTATTTATTTTTTGATTATATATATATATATATATATATATGTCAGATAAGGCAGTTGGCACTCCAATAGGTCCTGGTAAGCCACAGGGGTCTCAAATAGAGAATGTAGTTATACGTTACCGTTCCAAGGATTGGTAAAAAAGAGACAGCACTCAGCACTCAATGTTGAAAATCAAAGTGTATTAGTGAAAGCAAAAATACATCCAGAAATATTACTTGTGAGCACATTCACAAGTCTCAGGTTTGCAACCCTGCCTTTCCCCATTATCTATTGGCATACAATGCTTCCGCTGCAGCCAGGGATTCTGGGTAATGACAGCAAATAGGCTCGCACAGTCACCTTTCACAAAAAGCTGTCTGTAAGTAGAGTCACTGACTATGCTCTTCTTTAACCCAGGTTGTGCTGAATAGCTGTGTAATACAGCAGGCATAAGCTTATAGGGGTCCATGTTACAATGGCTGAGAAGCAGAAAGTGAGTGTGTGCTCATTTGTATGTCAGTACCCAGAATCCCTTGCTGCAGTGGAAGCATTGTATGTCAAGCGATAATGGGGAAAGACCGTGTTGGAGACGTGAATGTGCGCACAAGTGATATATAGTAAATACAAATAAGTATTATAAGAGACAGAAGAATAAATCTTTCAGAAATAGGCATTCGGGGAGTATACCAAAGTATAACCATAATTTATGACACAGATGGATAATACACAAAATAGTGCAAAAATGTATACCAGTATTAAATGATTGAAAAACTACACCAACATTGCTAGTGTGCAGAACCAGGGGAGCGCAGCATGAAGGAAACTGCTTTTATAGTTCTGTAAAGCACAGGTATAAAAATTCCTTGACATGAACTCGGGTACTATCACAAAGGGGTAAATCGGTATCTGCATGTGATCTGAAATATAATTGGAGAGTGAGACTGACTGCTCTAGGACTCTGCTAAGGTGCTACACAGAGGCAAAGGGTAAAACAATACTGATTTTAATAGGTTTTTTGTTTAACTGTTCCCTATTATGCACCAATTTAAGTGTGCACAGTAACAAGAGGTATCTTTGGAGACTCTCCCCAGTTCTACAGTATTGATATGAAATATAGTATCGCCCAGCACATGTACCAAATACAAAAAGGAAAAGTAATAAACATACAAAATGATTACTCCACAATATAGCAAGACAATGTCCATAGCACCAATAACACACACACACACACACACACACACACACACACACACGCGGGTATTTCATGAATAAGTCGACCTCGCATCTGTATTGTCTGTGCCCTGTAACCCGTGTCTGTATCATGAGCGCAACATCCATGCTACAGGGCGGCTGCGTCTGTACTCCGACCGCCGCATATTAATGGAGGACGTCTGGTTCATGCTCCTCCGTCTGCTGCATTGTCGGGCGTGGAAGTCTATGGTCGACCAGTCACGTATTCTTGGTGATGTGGACATTATTTTTGAGTTCCATGTTTAATAATAATTTTTCTTTTTGGATTTGGTATATGTGCTGGGCGATATTATATTTCAGATCACATGTAGATACACATTTTTCTGTTTGTGATGGTACCTGGGTTTATCACATGTGAATCCTGTTATGTCTGTGTGACCGCACCCCACTGCTTAACTAACTATAAAAGCAATGTCCTTATGCTTATCTCCCCTCGTTCCCACGTCCTAACCATATATATGCTGGCCTAGTTTTGTAAGGGGTTTTACATCTTATACTTGGGCGCAGTTTTGTGTATATACCCATGTAGTGGTCTTTTCTCAATTTGGTAAACTCCCTATACTTGCCTATTTGTGGAAGATGTCTGTATCTAGAGGTTTTTATTACACGATTATATTGTACAAGCTCGCGTGCGCACTGCGCTCTACAAGACGAAAAACGTCTACAAATGGAAGCACTTGGGTACAGTTTAAGATTTGCTGATTTTATTATTCTTTCAGCAAAGCGGCTCTGATGCCATGTGACACAGTAATGCCTCCTACTTAGAGCCAGCCTCATAAACATGTCTCCTATGTAGTGATTCAGATCTGTGTTTTATTGTATCTGAAATCTTTGTCATTATTGCATTCTTTGGGGATGAAGGAGGATAAGTCTGTTACTGATGTGGAGTGCGTCATTGGACGTTCAATTAAAAACATAGAATACAAAGAGGAGGTAATATGGATATTGCATTTAAGTTGATCTATTTGCTTCCTGTCAAAACATTTTTGTAAACGCTATAAGAAAAGCTATTTACATGATTTTGTTGAGAATCATTTAAAAAAAAAAAAGAGGGGTGAACAGGATGATTATTATATTTAGGAAAACATGATTCTGTACGTACTCTCCCCCTATCCCCCCCACCCCCCCTTCCCTGCACAATTTCAATTTTCTTTTGGGGGGCTTGTTATTTTGTGATGCCCATCATTCATGGTGAGAATTCTTGGGCGCACGTAGGTGAAACGAAGTCTGTCTTGCCCGTAGCGTCACTGTCGGCCTGATCCTTGTTCCTGTAAATTGGAGATTTTGCCATGACTGACACGGTATATCTTGTCCTGTTATGGCAGGCGGCTTCCGCTGGGGGCACAGGGGACAGTGTCCCAGACGCTGGAACCGGCAACTGGAGGGGAATGTTGAAGGCCTCCAAGGGAGAGGAACTGTTTCCAGAGGACAAATTCAAACCAATGCCCATGGTCCCTGCCAGTCCACATAGGGTACACGCAGTCAACCTGCTGGATGTGGTGAGTTATCTAAATGGCAACCTCACTCTTGAAATGCAGGAAGTCCATCATACGTAGAACTTAAAATGTATGTACAGGCGGTCCTCGGTTATCCGACACAATGCGTTATTGAAAATGGCGTCGGAAAGCAAAACCCATTTTCCAATACGATCACTGTTACACATTGAGGTTCGGTTCCTTACTGTCGTTTTAACACACAAGGACCCAGAATATTGTACTCGGGCAAGAATATATGCAGTACACACACAAATGATGATGTATATAGATTATATTTATTGAACCCAGTGATAATACAGAGAACAAAGTCCTTGGCGCACTACCAAGTGCGTGAACCTGATAAATGTTCCTGATTCTGTGTTTGAAGAAACAGTTCGTGGATTTTCACAGATTTTGCTCTTGATTTTCTTCCGATATTGGATATATATCTGTAATTAAAGAGGACAGAAGACCATTGCGCAGTACCCTCTAGTCATGGGAACCTCATCCACACAGCTGCTAGCTACTTACATCTAAATAGATGAAGGCAGGCCTTGAAAAGGTATCTTTAAGCTGGGGGTCTGAATCGCTCACAGGGTTAACTTGGAACCTCCAAGTGTAATACTTCCGCTCCACAGTAAGCCGAAATGCCCAATTACGTATAAGAGAATAAAGATGCCGATGGTGTAGTACAGTACGATTTAATAAAACATTAAAAGATCAAACAGTCAATGCACTCACATGCTAGATGACCTTACTGCGCGGATTACAACGTGCCGTCCGCAGGCTTGAGGGGCTGCACCGTGGTGTGTGTGGAGGCTGGATCCCGCGTGTACCTCTTCCTTGCGGCCGCAACTCAGAGCGCAAGGTCCACCTCAGATGACGTCACCGTCCACTGCAACCTCCTCAGCTGGTACAAACACACAGCCATGCGTGCAGTCTAAGCTCCACCCAATTGAATCCAGTACTGTACAGTATAATAAAATTATGTACCTTTCAGTATGAGCAATATCAATTATTGGAGGAAGGAAGAAGGTGATTGGGGTGGTATCTTGAAGGGATTGGGAAGGGCTTCTTGTAGGTGATGTAGGTGGACTGCTCCATGGGGTCCTAGGTGGACTGGAAGATTTGGTTCTCTTGCAGAAGCTCTTTAACGAAGTCTGGGCAGACCCTTTCCTTTTCTGCATGTAGATCTCTCTGTAGCAGCTGATTAGGTTGGACATCCCTCAACTGATTGAATGCAGTTCTTCAATGTTGGGGTAATTTTCCTCAAATATGGCCACGGCACTATCAATGTGCTTAAATGCCTCACTCCACAGTTTTGTTAAGGATTTATGAGGAGGAATTAGATTGTTGTGCCTTTTCATCTGCAATTTTTTTCTGTTCTAATTGCAACAGGTCTTGATTGCTCAGCTCCTTAGAATGTGATGTCAGCAACACCTCAATATCCTCTGTTTCCACCTCCAAGGCCGCGCCATGGTGATCGCGACAGCGCGCCGGAGCAATCAAATTTGACGTGCCTTTGAGGCTGTCTTTAGAGCGCGCGACTGCACGTGGGACCAGAGGCGCCCGCGCTGCGCGAGGAAACATACATTTGTTTACTCGCGCGACGGCCGGGGTCACATGAGCAGTTCACCCAATGAGGGCGAACAAGCTCCGTGACGCCACGGCACGCCCCCCTAGTCACGTCCAACTACAGGGCACACACAGCTACAGCCAAGCGCGCACAGACCCACCATGGACCCAGCCTTAGTTGAGATCTTTGCCCATTTACACAACACTGTGGGTAACCTCTGCAACTGTCTCTGTAATTCCTTGGAAATCAGAGACAAAATCAAAGCACAATTTACGCCAAACACCATTTTAAATTGGATTTTTTCACCTCATTCTATGCCTCTGCGTTTTTTTTACTGCATGGAGAATGCTGAAACTCTTCCAAAATCATTTCAAGGTTGGACCTCCCTCATCAGTTGCCCTCATGGCCTGGGCAAATGTTTGCCTAAGATAGTAGGCCTTGATGCATGCAATAAACCCATGGTCCTTAGGCTGGATCAGTGAGGTGTTGGGGGGGGTGGGTGGGGGGCTGAACACCACCATAATGTTTGGATGCAAGTCACCCAGGAACACGGGATGGTCAGGGGCTTTGTCCAGGAGAAGCAATGCTTTAAAAGCAAGATTTTGCATCCAGTATATCAGTCCACAGCAGGAACAAAATGCTGTTGGAACCAGTCCTCAAAAAGGCTCCCTGTTACCCATGCCTTGTGGTTAGACTTGCAAATCACTGCTAGTGTGGTCTTTGCATAACCCTTCAATGCCCTAGGGTTTTCTGCATGATAAACAAGCAAATGTTTTACCTTTAAATCGCCTGCAGCATTTGATCCAAACAAGAGTCAGCCTGTCCTTGGCAACTTTAAAACTAGGCATAGATGTTTCCTCTTTTGCAATGTAGCTTCTACTGGGCATTTTCTTCTAGTAGAGCCCAGTCTCGTCTACATTGAACATGTGATGAGCAAATTGCCACCATCTTCTATAATTTTTGCTAATTTAAAAGGGAAGGTTTTAGCTCCTCCTCTAGCAGCTTCCCCGGTCACTTTAATGTTATACAAGTTTACCTTGTCTTTAAAATGCATTAACCAGCCCTCATTGAATGTTTCATCCGTGGTCCCTTCTCCATGTTGATGCTGAATGTCCTCAAAAAGACTCAAAGCCTTGGCCTGAATTAAGGCTAAACTAATGGGCACAT
Source organism: Ascaphus truei (assembly GCF_040206685.1). Lineage (NCBI taxonomy): Eukaryota > Metazoa > Chordata > Amphibia > Anura > Ascaphidae > Ascaphus > Ascaphus truei. Next base: position 293,202,916 of record NC_134487.1, read on the forward strand.
GACGCTGGGATTGATCTGTCAGCCATATGATGAGTTTTTCAGCCTCTGCAATATGTCCATCACGTTGCCGTATTGTTTTGGCTTGCATAGGAGCTGAGGCCTTGAACTGCTCCAATATTCTGGCCTCGTCTTTCAGAATTGTCACAGTTGCTGTGCGAGGTATACCCAATGAGCGGCCTGTTTCTGTATCGCTCTCCTTTCTCTGAACGCTTTATGATGATTCATTTTACCTCTAAAGGAACAGGCTTTCTGTTCTGTTTTTGAGCAGAAACATCACTGGCATTTTTGCTTTTATCAGACATGGTTAAGGGCAAAAATACACCACAAAATCTTCACACAGACTGAGCTGGGCGATTTCTCTGAACTGCACCTTTGTGATTGGCCGATTGTATCAAATTGGCATCGCGTCTGATAAGGCGTTTTTGCGTCGCAAAAAAAATGCCCATTGGGATGTATTGTAAAGCGTCAGATGTACCGTTCGCCGGAAAGCGAGGACCGCCTGTACTAGCAATGTACATTTACCTTGTAATTAGGCATTGGCCTTGCCTTGAATAATGTGAGTTAAATGGTAAGATACTCCGATTGTTTATAGAGTATTATACCTGCTAATGGACATGTCTACAAAGTACTTGCACCATTCCCGATTTCCCCTCTGTTAGTTGAATCCCAAACATTGCAATCAGGTGTCTGCGATTTGTAATTGGTCTACTTCTAATGTGCATAACTGAAAGAGATTGTCTCAATATACTGCACATTTACTGTGACAGCTATACTATTACCGTACTTTTTATTACAGGAGTGGCCAACTCGTCGTCGAGGGCCACCAACAGGTCAGGGTTTAACGATCTCCCTGCTTCAGCATAGGTGGCTCAGTCTTCAACCACCACCTGTGCTGAAGCAGGGATATCGTGAAAACCTGACCTGTTGGTGGCCCTTGAGGATGAGTTGGCCACTCCTGGTCTATTATATTGCTTAGAAATGAGATGTTAGGGCAATTTGAACCTCCTTTCCCCCCCCCCCCCCCCCCTTCACAAAATCTTTTCCGTAGCCTCATTTCCTTCCTTGACCTGTTTTTGCGCAGCCCGTGCCAGTCGCCCGAAGGCTTTCTGCGCGTGAGCAGCGGGACTGCGAAGTGATTGAGCGACTAATCAAATCGTACTTCCTCATTGTCAGGAAGAACATTCAGGACAGGTGAGATCATTGGGATTGTGCGAGTAGGAGGGAGACCTCTGAGACCTGAGTCGGGCGATAGCATATGGGGGGGGGGGGGGGAGGGCGGGGAGTTACGGTCCAGAGATTAGGATGTGGTGGTGGGGAGATTTTCCATCTGAAAAGAATTAGTGAGACAATGTTACAGATCATTTGTAAGATGCCGCCAACGTTTTGGGGGGAGTCACATCTTTAAAAGGTCACAGGCAGACAGAGGATGGTCTGATAAGAGGAAGTAAAAATAACCCAGGCTTTCAAGCAGCAGCACTTCTGGCCACACTTTAATTTATTCATTTATTTTTTAAATAGGTTTGTAGCAGAGGGTCTCCGGAGCTCAACCGCGTTAATTTCAGCTCCTGGGACCTCCTGCTTCCTGAGCTAATTACCTCCGTAGGATCCCTGGCTGAGTTCACAATATAGCATTTTAAAAGTCCCATGACCTGCATGCCAATAGGAATCTGCCATGTCATCCCTTTTCTTCCTATTGGCCGCACTGGCGTTAACATTTGGGGTGAGACTTTATTTCGGAGTTACCCACCTGGACTATTTATCTAGCCGCCCCTATCTTCCTATGTGGGAAAACATTCATTATCAGGACAATATCATTTTTTTCTGCAGACTTGGACTTCTATATATGCCACATATTATAGTTTGTTCCTGAATATTTTTGACGCTCCCTGCTACCTTCTTGAGTGCAGTAATTTGTGTAGCTGTGTAAGACATTTCTTTCATGCAGTAACCCATTGTATGCGTCAGTATTGTCTTATAGATCTATTCTTTGTATGCCGGGCATAGTTCCATGAACATTATATGCTTTTATATTTCATGTTGACTATCCTTTTGGTAGTGCTGGAGATAAACTGTATTTGTTGTGTTTAGACTTTCAGATACATTATGGGTATAAATGGGGAACTTCTTTTATATTAAAAAAAATCAGACCAAGTGTTCATATTGGGAACATTGGAGGGATAGGCAGAAGGGCAAAGTGAAGACAGACTTTACTGCTTGTGGTTGCAAAATATATCTATATGTATATGTTCGTTCTCTCTTTCTCTCGTTCGTTCTCTCTCCGTCTCCCCCCTCTCCTTCTCTCTTCTCTCCCCCCCTCTCTCCCCCCTCTCTCTCTCCCCCCCTCTCTCTCTCCCCCCTCTCTCTCTCTCCCCCCCTCTCTCTCTCCACCCACTCTCTCTCTCTCCCCTCTCTCTCTCTCCCCCCCTCCTCTTTCTCTCCCACCCTCTCTCTTCTCCCCCCTCTCTCTCTTCCTCTCTCTTCTCCCCCCTCCCCCCCCTCCCCATCTCTCTCTGGAATAAAAGCATAAGATGTACTAGAGACTAAAATGGTCACTTGCCATCAGCTTCCATGCTATGTGTGTTGACCTCATTCAGGATAAATCCCATCCATCGAGCATCCTTATTCTCTAATGGTTTTGTATTACTCTGTGTAAGGCGTGTAATCTTACCCGTAGTCCAGTCCTTACAGAGGGATTTCATTTGTCTCCAGCGTGCCAAAGGCAGTGATGCATTTTCTGGTGAACCACGTGAAGGACACGTTGCAGAGTGAGCTCGTGGGCCAGCTCTACAAGTCAATGCTACTCGACGACCTCCTAACGGAGTCAGAGGACATGGCCCAGCGCAGGAAGGAGGCCGCGGACATGTTAAAGGTATCAGCCATTACTTCTAGTCACTATATTCTAACACCCAAAGAAATGGGGACAATGCAGCAACATGTCCTATTGTATAGGGGCGCCCAAAACATTGGCTGCCATGTATAGTCACAACGGCCGATGTCCACCACCCTTTAACCAAGCACCAGTAGGAACATTTCTGCTTTGGAAAAAAGCTCTTCTGGTCAATTCTCAGATTGTGAAAACGGTAGCAGGGGCAGACAAACAGAATCAATATGGCAGACCCAGGCATGCTGTGAAGCTGGGCTCAGAAGAAGCACATCACTGACATAGTAGTGGACGCATGTAGCTGTGTCTTGGCAGAGGTGGTGTTGGAGGCTTATAGAGAAAAAGAATGCAGAAGTGCTTCGAGTCCTTCTCTGGCAGCAGTTTGGCTACTTTGTTATTAAATTGTGTTTTTTCCTAGCCTCCTTCCCCCCCCCCCCCCCCCCCCCGTTCATAATGCGGTGAGGCCTTTTTCCCAAGCTGGGAAAAGATGTCTTCAGCACGGGCTGTCTTCACTGCATAATGAATAGGTCCTGGAGGACATGGACTCTCCTGTCTGTCCCAGCAGCGCCATGCTGCTCACTGTCACGGACATGGCTTTTCCTTACTTCTGACGCGTCTCCTTTCCCTTGCAGGCGCTACAGAGAGCCAGTCAAATTATTGCCGAAATCCGAGAGACGCACCTCTGGTGAGAAGATCTTCACACGCCAAGATAGACCGAGGGAGAGTCCCAGAACTTCAACTGCTAGACCGGGGGAGGCCAACTCCAGTCCTTAAGAGCTACCAACCGGTCAGGTTTTCAGGATATCCCTGCTTCAGCACAGGTGGCTCAGTCAAAGATGGAGCCACTGATTGAGCCACCTGTGCTGAAGCAGGGATATCCTGAAAATCTGACCGGTTGGTAGCTCTTGAGGACTGGAGTTGGCCACCGCCGTGCTAAATTATACAGAGCGCCAGTCAGTGTATACTTGGTAGAATTTTATTTATAAAACCTCTAACCATATACTACGTGCCGGAAAAGAGTGGGATGTTCCAGAAGGAAACTGCTGTATTTAGAGAGCAAAGTTATACAATCCACACAATAAATATTACGTCCAAACGTTTCCCCGTCCTGATTTCCTGTTGTGATTCAAGCAGACCGACCTTTGTGACATTTTGATTGGGAAAACAAGCATGCTGAGGAAACCTGCCCCTTAATTCCGCCAAGACCGTTCATGGGGTTTATTTTCTTGCTGTTTAGGTGACTTAAGGGTTATTTCTATATACTCTGACGTGGCCGGACAGGCTGTTTTCAGATAAAAACCACCACTGTAGTCAATGGGTGTTTTCTGCCGACAAAGTCCCAAATGGCCATTTAGGTGTATACAGAATTGCCCCTTAGCCTAAATGTATCGTGTATCCCTGTGACGCTCCTGGGCAGCTGAAGACTGGTTTAGTTTTTAACACTGCACATTAGTGTGAAATGCAAATGCATTTCTTTCTACAAAACTGTTTTTTTGAACACATTTTTCATGAAACTTGGTGCTGCTAAAAAAAAAAAAAAAGAATGAATAAACGGTAATTTGCGATCCTGGACAGGTCGCCGTTCTAGAGAATGTTTACTATAATAATCCGCTCAGGCTTACTACCAACAAAATATTACGGATGACAGACATGTTTACGTAGAACACTTTTGCCCATTAAGTACTAACCACGACAGTGACCCCTCCCTGTTAAATAGGGGAGCAGAGCGGTTTAAATAAACCACACTTTGGTTTTATAGCTCCCCCCCCCCCCCCCAATACAGATCCAGCATTTTCCCAACCAATCCTTCACCTCTCTCCCCCTAATTTGTCTCCGCTACCAGAACCATGTTTTGCAGTGCGAGGATTAGTCTTATTTTGTACGCTCCAGCGAACAGTCCTGCAGTCGAGCACCGTACACAAACTGTTCTATTACAGAGTGCAGTGGCTAGGGCCGGGGTCAACAACTCCGAGGGCCACCAACAGCTCAGGTTTTCAGGATATCCCTGAAGCACAGGTGGCATCCTGGAAACCTGTCCTATCAGTGGCCCTTTAGGACTGGAGTTGCCCACCCTTGGGTTAGGGTAATAGTCTGAAATACAAGGTTATAAGTTAAATCCCCACAACAGTCACCGATTCTCTTATTCTCCCTGTCCTTGAACGCACCTGTGACTTGGTTATAATAACTTTGTTCTCTTCTTCCTTTATGCATTAGAAAAGAGCAGCGAGAGTTCCGGAGGTGGCTGCATGAATTGCCTCCATGGTATCATTATAATGTGCTTTGTAATAGACGGCACTATATATCAGGGGTGGCCAACTCCAGTCCTCACGGGCCACCAACAGACCAGGTATTGGGGATATCTCTGCTTCAGCACAGCTGGCTGAGCCACCTGTGCTGAAGCAGGGATATCCTTAACCTGACCTGTTGGCAGCCCTTGAGAACAGGAGTTGGCCACTGTGCACTATATGAACACATAATTACTGTTCATATATACACCTTCAATGAATTTGTTCTTTACTCTGATTTTCCCCACCTGGGAAAGCTTTATTGCTGAACATTGTGTAAGGTTTGTGTGTTGTGGTGCGAGTCTGTTTCATTTCTTCTCTGACCCCTGAGCTGTTGGAAGGACTTTCAGTGCATGGAAGGATCCTCCTTCAGACCCGGAGTTATTAGATGTTCTGTATTCTTCGGCGTCTGCACCAGGGCCGTGTATACCATGCAAAGTATATTAAGGAAAAACGTTACACGCGCGCCAGGCAGCCTGTGTGCGCTAATACGTATCCCTGTGCAAAACGGTCTTCATGTTCACGCAGCTACGGAGCAAAGGTTATTTCTTACTCTGAAACCCAATGTATGTTTTGAGATGTCTGTGTTTATCACTGTAAATAAACTGGTGGTGTAGAAAGCTTGATCCTACTTGTGACTATTAATTGGATTTCTCCAGTGGGTGTTTTATTTTTATTCCAGAAATATTTACAAAAAAACAAATCTCTTCCTCAATGAATTGTAAAGTAAATGGCATTAAAGGGACAATCCCTTCTACGGCCAAAGTGAACTAATGCGAGTGCCATGTTTTTATAGGTTACTTCTAGGCGAGTTAGGCTGCGCTTATAGTGGCGGCGATGCGACGTCGCGGCAAAACAAATGTGTTGCCGCCGTCTTGTGCGCTTATAGTACAAGCGGCAGTTTGGTCGGGATCGCTGGAAGTCAGTTTGATTTTTTTCGAACGACTGTCGCGTCGCTGTCCCCGACACTTTCAGCGCAGCCTTATACGTTTAAAAAAAAAAAATTCATCCAAATATGATGCCGTGTGTTACTTTTTGATAATTTTTAAGATTGATTGTAAAGCCGCTGAGCGGAGACCTGGGCGAGCGGTTGTTTTCACCTGGTTGCTTGTGTACAGTACGTTTGCACCGCCCTCTTCCCCATATCGACTCTCTAATAATGTCTGGGTGGGATAGAAGGTAAATAAAAACACTTTTGACAGCACTTTCCCCATTCAGATGCCCCTAAGAAATGCAGTTTGGAATTGGCTAAAAAAATGAAAACTGACGACAACAACTTTTGTTTGCTTGGCTACATGTTTAGGGAAGACAATAACACCAAATTCTTGAAAAAAAGCTTGTTTTCTGGACAACTATCAGCGCTTGCACCTTTTTAAGGGACGTTCATGTATTCAATGTGCTAATGGCAGTTTGTACTATACCACATGTTCAGGCGGTTCCACACACTGCTTATGTTTTAGTCTGTTTTAGGAATATATTCAAAACTACCGCCAGGAGGAGGCAGAGTTTATATATACTCCCCACGGGGTAAGAGAAGGGCGTTAACCATTTGTTTTCTGTTGCTATTATGAGACTATTGTAAAGGAAATATTGAATAAAATGTTGCTTTTTTTTTTTTTTCACACTGGCCTATCTCTTGTGTATGATTGGATTTAGCGTTATGAGTCGCAGAATGGGAGAAAATGACAATCGTCATAACAAAATGTTTATTAATAATAAAAACACGGAGAGTCTGGGGACGTTAGAGGGTGTGATGCTGGGTGAAGACCAATCAGAATCTGCTGCGGAACAGATGCTCGGTACCGACACGTGCGTGCGCGTTATCTGTGTACATTCTCTGCGTGTGAAGAGCAGTACCGTGCGGAACATTAACTTTCCCTGCACATAGCCATCCCCATCCTAAACTGTTCTGCAGTAAGGCAATCCAACACAGAGCCTGAGTGCAGTGTGGAACCATCACACACAGAGCCTGAATGCTGTGCAGAGCAATCACATGCAGAGCCTAAATGCTGTGCAGAGCAATCACATGCAGAGCCTAAATGCTGCTGAACAGTGATTTCTCAATACTGATTTATCGTTGCTCTGGCTGTGCGCCCGACCACGTGACATCACTCGCGTGCAAAACCTGCACTGCAGGCATTGGGAGGCATGGCTGTGATGTCACGTGAGCGGTTCATCCTCATTGGCTGAAACACTCACGTGACCCAGGACGTCACGCGGCAAGAACAATTTTAAAAGTCACCGGGGGCTCAGCCTTAGATTAAATCAGAAACATGTGATGTACATGTAGCAGTCGTCTGTTCCTATCTAATGCATTATGTGGTGATATTCTATTGTCACTGCCATTGGATTCAATGGAAACTAATATTCTGTGTTATGAATAGATGTAGCGGGTTTCATTGATCTCATATCTCTCATATCTCTCATATCACTACTTGCTTGTCATATGCTGTATATTGTGTAAAGTGTAGCCTCATTATTTCCCTTACATACTGCGTTTATTTAAAAATGTTATGATAGCAATTAGTTCTGTATACACTAAGGTGATTATCAGATAAACACAAGTGTTCAGAATTATTTTTTATTGATTTTCCTTAGCTGGCTGTGACTTAAATGTCCAGACAACACATTGCATTGTCTTTATCCTGCTCAGCAGCTCCTACTGGCTGACAAAGCCACACTTCCTCAGGGCTATCCTATAAATAATTCCCATTTATACATAGGCAAGTCAATTATTTTCATATGTCATTTATAACAATTGCATAAATATTAATCTGCTACACACATGTACATTGATTATTTTGTTACCAGTGAAAACAGTTGACAAAAAAAAACTCTCACTTAGTGAGAATAATTAAAATAGAATACACTTCCTGTGCGAAAGTTCCCCTTTACAAAACAGAAATAATACATTTCCAGCTCCTGACAGGGCTGCAGACACAAGTTTGCCAATGATCTCTCATCACAACTGGAGCCATTTCACGATATAGAAGTTTTTCTTCCCAACCTTCAGAAGCGACAGTCCGTTCTTGAGGATGTGTTGCCCGATGACGAGAACCTCGTCTGGATTTGTAACTCTGTTGTGATTAATGCTTACTCCCCCGTTGCTTATAATTTCATATCTAAAAAGCAAGGACAATGCATAGCCATTTTAGGATTACAAAAATCTGTACAGCAGCAACACATGAGCTTCTTTAAAGGTTCACATTTAATTAGGAAAACCGTCCCCTTCGACTTCTTTATTCAAAGAACATGGATTAAAGATGAAAAGGCCGAGTCTTCACCATACGAGATAAAATATTACAATTCATAAATCCTGGTAGAGATCCCCTGGATCTGATAACATGCATAAACACACAATCCCAGCAAGCTCAAGGACCCCAAAACCCACCACAACATATATACATTTTTGTCAGAAAGGAGTGCTAATGAGCGTGGCCAAATACATACAACAAAAGCTCGTCCCACTTTCCGATTAGCAGGTTATTTTCCTGTTCCTGTGTACGACAGACCCACCGTGGTCATTCTCCCTCCAGCACAGGTAAATGAGGCTTTCACCAGGTAGTGTTAGGACCTGCATAGTGGTCATGCCGTGACGTGGCTGCAGGCTTACAACACTTTGGCCAAAGGGTTTAACTAAATGACCCTTGCTCATGAGAATATTATCACTGAAGTATTGTATAACATGTATGCAATTCTGTTTTAAATGTTCAGAAGTGCATCCTTCCCTTGTATTATTGCAGCTCAGTTCTGATCAGCCACCAGAAGTGTCTGCCAAGTTGAATACATCCCCTGGCTCTGCTTCATATTTGAACAACCCCTCACCGCTGCAATATTTTACCCCAAGAGTTCCCAGTTTATCTAGGTGCAATCCTACATGGCCAGCCCATTATTGCTTGCATTATAGTAAGAGTTACAGAACTATCAACCAACAGACCCAATTGTTGCCAAAATATCTACCTAAACAACCGCTCATTTACATTTAAAGATAGGAGTGAGTAATTCATAAGAAAGTTATTGATAATAGATTCCAGGCCTGTATGTTGCAATGTAAAAGCATGTGTAATTATGTTATGTTGCGTTACTTTGGCACATAAAAGGCCACACATGAACAGCGCTTCTACACAAATTATGGGGCAGATTCAAGAAAATGCGATAGGAATATAAGACGTTTAAAATATATATTGGGTGAATTTGCCCAATTTTGGACTTCCAATTCAAAGAGGGATCCTTGCCCCGGAGAGCTTACATATAATATCCTTTTATTTTTGATGCACTTATTGTACCATATTACCCTGCATTTTATAAGGACATATATATATATATATATATATATATATTATTTTTTATAGCACTTGGTAACTTGCTGGTGCTTTATAAACAAAAAATAAGCAAGACCATCACATACCCACGGCCACCATCGGGAATGGCAGATACCTTCAGGCAGGCATCCAACACCCTGGTGCCAGGCTCGAGGTATAATTCAGCAAAAGGAGCTTCTTGGAAGAGCTCCTGTAACTCCTGGTCAGACATGGCTTCCAACGCACCAACACTGCTATGGTACAAAGCCTGCGTACACCTGGAAGAGAGATGGGCGAGTGAACATGTAATATGGGGACACTTGTAACACCCCTCAAATGTCTCTTCTACAGCTTAAGGGCTTATAGGCTAAAACCTTACAATCCAACCTTTCTGATCACTCTAAACTCTGGGCATTAATAGCAGATCCAGTAATTGCCGTTGATGTTTCAATAAACTATAGAGTAATCAAAAATACATTTGGCTTATAGCAGTAATTGTGCATTACTAATGCCCCAGCCGGGGTAACGGGTTCAGTGGGAACGTTTCTGCACAGAAAATACCGTTCTGACAGGAGTCTTCTTTTAAAATAGGTTCTGTGAAGTAGAACATTTCTATTAAGATGTCACGCTAAGGGATATGATCAGAGGGACAAAGGTAAAGCTATAGAAATGTCTGTTTTTACTAACTAGTGCTCATGCTCCCTTGCACTTAGCTCTGCTGTTACTCAGAGCACAGACAGAAAAGTGGAGGAGACTCGAAAAGGAAGAAAGACAGAGAAATGAATATCGGCAGACGAGGTTCTATACATAATGAAGCCTCCGAAGCACTTTAAATACAAAAAAGGCAATGATATATTATTAAACTACCCGTGTCTTTACCCCAAGCGGCAAATCGGAAAACACACAATACATAAAAGCGAATTGTAAAGTAGTTGCGCCCGTACAAAGAGCGAAGCAGTGTTGAAGCGTTATTTCCTTGCTTACCTCCTGGCAGACTCCAGGCCTTCTTTACCATGAACCAGTTTGGTGACCTCCGCAGCAAGTCTCCGCTGTGCACCCCGCTTCTCCGGCTCCTTACCCTGCATCTCCATTATATGTTCAACCTCCGCCAGTGGAAGGAAGGTGAAGAGTTTCAGGAACCTTTCAAAACAACAGTTAACGGATACAATGTTACTAGTTGTGAGCATAGGTATTAATTATCCTGCATCTCTACATATACAATGATAGCGACTTGCTTATAGTGACCCCCCCCCCCCCCCCTACACGGTCAGATACCTATTCCTCTTACACGGCTGTGCTCCCATCTAAATGCAGTAAGCTTTCTAAGCCAGAAAGAGGTTGGGAAATTAGGCGGCTGAAAAAAGACAATTCTATTTATACATAATATTATAATTATAGCATTAATGTCTAATAATAGTCTATTAATACACAATAGAAAAGGCTTGAATAGACACGTCCATTTATCGAATAAAGTTTCATTATAATGGACACAGAGGGCAAAATGTGGGTTCTAGCCCAGTCGAATTTAGTAGAGAAAAATACTTTTAAGAAAAAAAAATGAAGCCATCAAGAAAGCTTGTTATAGGGAAAATGCTACACCAAGTATTATAGCTTTGCAAATAAATATTCTTTAATAAGAAAAGAATATGCATGCTAGTTATTTTCCTACTCTACTAAAGGTATAAGAATGTTTAACCAAATATCGTGCTGATAAAGACCGTTATAATGTGACATGTACAACGTTTGGAGCCTGCGATAGCAGATATGTACAAGAAGATGCAGAGTATCTGCTTTAAAAGGAATAGCACATAGGTTGAAACATAATTGATCCAGGGAGAGATCTGACTGCCATCTACTGGAGAAGTGGTGTGTATTATAGTAAGCGCCAGCGCACGCGCGTCAATGACTAATACCTGTCTCCCTATGACAGTGTATCTAGTGCAGGTGCGCGCACGGCAGAGCGTTGGCGCGGCAGCTTTGTGAAAAGACAAAGAAATTTGCCTTTTGAACGGCTGCCGTGTTACTGGGAGCCAATCACAGTGAGGCAGGAAAAAAAAAACTACTCGTGACATCATAGCCACGTCTCCGAGACGCACACGTCATCGGTTGGCCTATATATACACAAAATGCTTGCACTACGTGCAACGTCATGCGTGTGCAAGTGCTTACTATAATTCCAGCATTATCGTTTCAGCTGGTGCCTCATTGAGAGCGCCTCCGGTGGGGGCGGAAACATCGATGCTTGGATTAAAATAAAAACCTACTGCATGCTATGTGCCTGTCCTTTGGACGTGTGTGTGTGGTGTGTGTGTGTGGTGTGTGTGCGGTGCGTGTGGTGTGGTGTGGGTGTGTGTGTGTACCGGTATATAGAGCACTGGGAGAAGGGACATTGCAGTCGTGGGCAGGCGCTTCTCTCTCTGCTTATTAGTGATGAACACTGTCCCGCTCCTCCTCTTACACTAGTGATTAGCACAGAAGGAGCAGTATATATCAGCGCATGGTCACTAAGCAGCTAAAGGAGTGGGGAGAAGCTCCATCTCAACCTCCTCTGCACGGGAGACAGCGGGCTACTGGAGCAGCCAGCAGTTGGAGGGCTGCATCAAGACCCTCTGGTGGGCAATAGGCAGCCCGTGTACTAAAGTCAGTAAGGAGGTTTTATTCTTATGAGATATAACTGGAAAATGCTGCACCATTTCTCTTCTTTGGTCTCAAGATTATTATAAATATAAAGTATCTACGTCAGTTTACCATTTAACAAAACAGTCATGTATAAAAAGGACACACAGCCTTCCCTTTATGATAGTTTGGTTACAGCTATGCATGTCCCCAAATAGGAATTTTATCATTTCTTCAGTATTGATTAGAGGATTGAATTAAATGAAGGAAGAAATAAGAATATATGAATGAGTCCAGATGTGGATGGAGAAATATGGGACATTTCTGCTAACTTACTTTTCAACGTTGCTGTCCTGCTGTCGGACAAAGAATTGATAAAAGTCGAAGGGGGCAGTCCTGTCTCTGTTCAGCCACACAGCATTTCCGGCTGACTTTCCCAGCTTGTCTCCAGTGGAGCTGGTAATAAGAGGCAACGTGATCCCGAACACATCTTCTCCTGTAGTCCTGTGTAGGAAACGCATGGCGTTGTGAAATATGTGACTGCAAATACCAGTAGAAATAAGAGTACAGTAGGTTGTATAAAATACGCATCTTTTAAAGTGACCGGTCAAACGTCTAAAATCAGGACTATGGGCGCGTAGTATTTACGTGGTAGGGACACTGGCTTTAACACAGATGGAGGCAAATAATCTGCTTGTGAGCACCATATTTAATAAGCCGAGACGTAAGGCACCTTATGGCCCATTCCCTTTGTTGAGCAGTAGGGTACTGTACACCTTAGAACTCCTTACTTAATACAGCACTTTTATATACCTGTGACTTAGACACCCACAAATTAGATTATAAACTATTTTCTCATTATTAGCAGAACATTGGTAATTCCCCTCCCCCCCTTCCAATCAGAATGCTGCTTTCAACGAATCTCCCATTTAACCCCTTCGCTGTCAGGGGCAAGCAAAGCACTGACCCTGGTCGGACAGTGCGCCGATCTTTCTACTGAGCTATAAGTACCACTCCTGAAATATTCCAGTCACACAGAAAAGTGACAAACATGACCGAGTTTGTGTTAGATTACCCCAGGCCGTAACTAATATTCAGTGTTAGTGGCATCTTTTACAGATAGGCTGTGTCCATAGTGCAGGATACGGCGTGAGATACATAGCTCGCGCCAAAACAAACACTAGGACGCCAATGCACATGCGCTACAGGGAGACCGGCGCTTCGAGATACAAACAATTTTGTATTTCCCGTGCGGCATCGGGGCGTGGAAACTAGCACGTTCTACTATGGACGCAGCCTTAAACACTCTACTTGAAGGATTCCTGTGATTGAGACACCATTATTGAAAAGTGTTAAGTTCTAACAATTAGCAACATGGTGGGTTTCTTGATGAAGGCCATTTACCCCGCGAGCCGGGCAAATAAGACACTTGAACAGCCATATTTAACCGGCAGCAGGTTAAATAAGAGACTTTTTCACCCTAATTCTAACATGCCAGCCTTTATTACTTGTGTATGAAGTCGTGGCCAGACATGAGGTTGCCCAGCTGGTCGGTGCCCCCCAGCTGGATCTTGCAGCCGTGCTTCCTGTTCAGGTAGTAAAAGTCGTAGGCCTGAAACACCTGGTACAGGAAACAAAACAAAAAAAAACAATATTTAAATAAAATATACTGTGCATGAAAAATTGATCGTTTCAGCACCACGAAAAAAAATGGTGACAAATGTCATGCCCAACATATGTATGAACTTCATTTTATTTCCAGTTGACACACACCCAACAGTGGATGGTGTTTAATTTTTGGAGCACACCTCAATATTACTGTGGCTGACACTATTAATGGGTACCGATGAATACTTGCACCTGGTACATGAACTCGGTGAGGCTCATGCCCTCGGGGCTCTGGAGGCGGCTCTGCACGCTGTGCCTGCTCAGCATGGTTCCCATCCTGAAGTGCCTCCCCACGGAGGACACAAACTCCACGGCCTCCCTTTTCTCATACCAAGACGCGTTGTTGAGGACGGTGATGGTGCCCCCGGGCTTGGCCGGACCGTGCGCCCCCAGCAGCTGTTGGTAGTTGCTGATGACCCTTTCCAGGCTCTCCCGCACCCCCCTCACGTTCCCTTCTAAACGGTCCGGGCTCAAGGCCTCTCTCTCCCGGTTCTTGCCGCTGGGATCCCCCACCAGGGCCGTGGCTCCCCCGATCACGGCGATGGCGTGGTGCCCGGCCCGGTGGAAGTGCAGCAGGCCCAGCACGGCCAGCAGGTTCCCCACGTGCAGCGAGTCCGCCGTGGGGTCGAAGCCGCAGTACACGGTCTGGGCCCCGCTGTGCAAGAGATCCGGAAGGTTGGCGTCGGTGGGGAAGAGATCCTTGAACAGGCCGCGCTTGGCACCGGCGACTAGCAGATCCGCGGAGCCGGAGAGGCGGCGGCGGGAGAAGGGAAAGTGAAGGCGGAGAACGGTCCGGGAAGCGTGGAGCATGGGCGCCGCCATGTTGGAAGGGGCGGAAGCGGGAGAATGCTGGGAAACCGGATCAGCTGGTCACGTGACGCAGCGAAGTTGGGTATCATTCAGGTTTGGTGGTCAGTGCTTATTTAGTTTTGTTTATGGTTGTTTTCATTTTATTGCACGGTCAGTGAAATAAAACATTGACACACATTTGAATTTGGTGTTTATTTGGGGTGACCAGATTCTTCAAAGTAAAAACTGTGACGCTATAAAAAATGTATTTCTAAATAATAATAATGGATTGTTCTTGTATAGCGCTGCTAGTTTTACGTAGCGCTTTACAGAGACATTTTGCAGGCACAGGTCCCTGCCCCGTGGAGCTTACAATCTATGTTTTTGGTGCCTGTGGCATTGGGAGATAAGGTGACTTGCCCAAGCCGAGCCGACACCGGGAATTGAACCAGGCTCCCCTGCTTTCTGATATTAAACTCAGTGCCAGTCAGTGTCTTTACTCACTGAGCCGCTCCTCTCCATGAAACAATATACATCACCCTAAAGTTTTGAAGGTGTTCTACATGAAAAATAAAAGGTGTTAGGCTGCGCATATAATACGAGTGCAGTTTTCGGAAGACATTTTTAGGACAAAAACATAGCACTATATTCCGGTCAATACGGTAGTTGCCGCCGGGCCCGGCTCTCCCCAGCTGCGGGGCCTCCCTCACTCTGTCCCACACCGAGCTTCTGATGTTGTCACGTGCTGGAAGTAATCTGGGCCCAACTTCCGGCATGAGTGCGCGCCAGAATCAGAGGCTCGGTGTGGGATAGAGTGAGTGAGGCCCCGCAGCTGGGCAGAGACGGGACCCGGTAGAAACTACTTTGTCCGGCCGCCGGGTCCCCCGCCGCCCCCAGGCCCGGCCGAAACTATCCCCAAGATAAGTCTGTATTTTTATATGTATTGGTGGAGGGGGGTGGGTGTATTTTTATATGTATTGGGGGAGTGTATTTTAATGTATATTGGGGTGGGTGTATTTGTATTTTTATATATATATATATATTGGGGGTGCATTTTTATATGTATTGGGGGAGGTGTATTTTTATATCTATTGGGTGGTGGCATATTTTTATATGTATTGGGGATGGTGTGTTTTTTTATATGGAGAAAACAGTCCGTAGAATCCAGAAGCGGAGCACAGCAGCAGTGAAACAAACTGGGGCTACAATCTAGCAAAGATATTAAAAACCTTTATTTGTGGGGTGGTGGGGGGGTCAGAATACACTCTGACGCGTTTCGGGACGGATCCCTTTTCAAAGGGATCCGTCCCGAAACGCGTCAGTGTGTTCTGACCACCCCACAAATAAAGGTTTTTAATATCTTTGCTAGATTGTAGCCCCAGTTTGTTTCACTGCTGCTGTGCTCCGCTTCCGGATTCTACGGACTGTTTTCTCCTTGCTACCTTCAGCGTGAGGCACGCTCATCATGGGGACTGCGTTGCTGTATTCATGAGTACTCCGACGGTTTCTGCCGTTATTACCATAGAGCTCATGTTTGTCTCACTGATTTAGCCGATAGACCGGTCATGGTATATATGTTTGGTCAGTCAGCATTTCACAGAGACCTACACATGACTTCATGTTTTCACAAAGGCATTACATACTGAGTCTCACGCAGCGTTCATTGTTTAAATACCCCCAACATCAGTGAATTTCATTATTACAAAGACAACATTCTGCTTTTTTCTGAGCCCTGTTCATTGGGACCAGTGCCCTCACAACCCTATTTTTTTATATGTACTGGGAGGTATATTTTTTATATATATTTGGGGGATGGGTGTATTGCTTATATGTATTGGGGGTGTGGTGTATTTTGTATATGTATTAGAGGGTGGGTGTATTTTTATATGTATTTGGGTGTATTTCTATATGTATTATATATGTATTGGGGGGTGTATGTTTATATGTATTGGGGGGTTGCATTTTGTACTAATTTGCACAATTTCATATTCTATTTAGTAACAAATGCTGGGAAGGCGCTCCGCCCCATGACCCATCCCCAAAAAATGGTGCAAATTGGTGCACATGGAGTGAAATTTAAAAAAAATTACATAACGGTCTGATAATTTATAAATAACATACCTCCCCACCGACTTTCAGCGTGTCGCATCTTTCACCATTGTGTCCAGTAGTTTTGGAGACGCCACCAGGCAACCCTATCCACCACATGGGACTGGGTGACTTGGCAGAGCCTAAGTTCTGCCTGGTGACAATGACGTCACAAGAAGCTATATATAGTGAGGGAGAGGGTGCAAGAACTCAGGTTCCCAGAGGAGCCTCCCTGTAGATAGTGTAAATATGTTTGGTGTAAAGATGGTTCTATAACAGGATAGTGATCCCCTTCCTTGTTTTGTAGTTAGGGACAGTGTCCAATCTAGATAGTGCACACAGCAATGACTTCTCCCTCTTCTTCTGTTTCACTTGGAGGAAGGCTATGCCTAGACGGGGTTCCCCAACCTGAGACCTCGAGGAAGAGCAAGATCAGCCCAATCGGGGGGTCCTTAGGAAACTCTACAACAGAAGGCCACAAGGTGGCAGTCAGTACCCAAGACGGGGATACTGGTGACAGCCCGAGAGGGTATAGTACACGGCCCAACAAGGGTCTCCAGGAGAAACTACAGACGCTATTCAGAAGAAGGATCATTTATGTAACAACCCATCATGAACCAAGCCTTAGTACCTCCTTAGCGGGCCGAGATTAGGGCAGCTAGGGAAGCGCATACAGACAGTACAGCCTGTGAATATACCAGAGACTGTATATAACCTGAAGTGTATGTCGAGACTGAGAATTTATCAACGGGGGTTAATAAAGCTCCAGTTTCTATGGAAAGTTCCTGGCGCCCATCATTGCATCATCAACGCCCAGCCTGCACGGATCCAGCACCCGGAGAAGGTGACACCGTCTGAGCACGTCCTGTAAATAGACACTCCATGTAAACTCCTTACGAGCCAGGCAAGAAGGGTTACACATATGAATATCGCTGCTACTTACGGATATGGTGTGCATTCTCTAGTGAAATGCAGCACAAGCGGCGACGTCCTACAGCTCGTTGCATAAGGTTAGTGCGCAGTGCGCACTCTGCACTTTCTGGTGAGGTCATTGAAATATTTGACTATGGATGGGGTGTATAATGTGTAACGGTTGATTTAACCCTTTGAGTGACAGCTCCGCCTCTCGCGATCACCGATGACAGAACGGAAGGGGCGTCCTCCGTGCGTCCCACTTCATTATAGATAGCGTTCTCACCCCTAGCAAAACAAGCACAGACTTTATGACGCATGTAACCAAGCCCTGGGGCCCCAGGAGTGTATGGTCATATGCGGGCCAATAGGAAGCCAGGGCAGATGACGTTGCAGCATTCAGTGGCCCGAGTCACGCGGGAGATTTAAACCTCCACTAGTGGCCCCTTTCCCGGTATCTATCTCGGGAAGCTGGGGAGCCCTAGCGCTGAAATTAATGTGGTTCGGCTCCAGAGACCCCCTGCTTCCTATATAAAAAAAATACTGTAGGAGGAACTGCTTCTTATATAAAACGTGTATACTTATATATCAGACAATCGTTGCGAAAAGTGATATCACTACCACACATATAAAACACATCAAACGTAATACAACGTTTCACAAAACGCAGTCACAGTGTATCACACAAATTCACTTTAAATGTAACACATACAAACACACACCACACACCACACACCACACACCACACACCACACACCACACACCACACACCACACACCACACACCACACACCACACACCACACACCACACACCACACACCACACACCACACACCACACACCACACACAGTTTAAGCAGATATATACAAACAGGAAAAAAAATCAAAATATCCTAAAAACACACATAAAATAAAAAAAATAGTAGTCCTGTGAAAGAGGGGCAGAAGGGTTAGGGGACGTGCGTACCCGTGACTTGACGGTGGAAAAAAACCCGCTAAACGCTGCTCCAGCGTTTTAAACATCTAATGTTAGTAAATCCGCCCCCTTGTTCTGTACGGTTGATAATCTGCTGACTGAGGAGAGCGGTTTCCCCGCAGTGACTTTGGGCCTCATGCAGAGAGCAGCGCTATTTGAAATCTCGCCATTTTCCCGCGGAAATCGCGCTAAAAACAGGTGAAAATGGCGAGGTAGGGAAAACGCGCCATTTTTTTTTTTTTTTTTTTTTAAACTCGCCTTTCTACCGGCGAGAACCTAAATCTCCCCTGTTGAAAAAATATCCATATTCAGAAAGGCGCGATCGCCATCTAGTGGCTGATCGCGCCAATAACATGGAGAGAAATTCTCTATTTACCTCCGCCAAAAAAATTTGGCACGAAGCTGGAGGTCGGCGGCCGGTGGGGGAGAAAAAAAAAAAAACGCGTTTTTTTTTTCAACACGTTTCAACAGCGCTCATATCGCCGGTTGAAACTCTCCATATGCAGAAAGGATTCTAAATGCAGTTTTCGGACCTTTCTGCATATGGAGAAAAAAACTCTCTATTAAAGCTTCTTTTTATTCCCCTCTCCAATTTTAAATAGCGCTGCTCTCTGCATGAGGCCCTTTGTCTGAGTGTTTAAAGTGCAAGTCTCGGGGGAAATTAAGTAGTTTGGAAATATTTTTTGTGGCTACAATTCTTTCTGACCTTAAATCGCATATATACAGCTTTCTTTCAAGGGTTATGGATGGAGTAAGATTACACTAAATAAGAATAACAGATGTTCCATGTATCTGATTACTGCGGCTCCTGATCTTATCTACTTTCATTTGACATAAATAGGAGGAATAAGCCGTTCTTAGAAGCCTCCCTAATGTTTCTTGGCTCCCGTCAAACTTTCACCGTTTCCCAAACTCCCCTCTTATACTGTAAGTGCTTTACAGTGAATAGGACTTACTTCGTTATTTAGATTCTTATATTTTTATTACAAGGAAAATAATAATATTTTTTATTTTTACAGGGCCCGACCTTAAGTGAATGCTGGGTGAGGGCTCTTCACCCCCTCTTATAAAATGCATATGGGTCTTGCACCCCTAAAATACAGTTATGTAGAAGACGGTCGACTATTGTCCAACAATTGTAAAACATGAATTTACTTTGATCACATTTCTTTATTTGAGAGAGAGAGACATGGCAAAGATTTGTTATGATCTGTAATAGGTCCGATGCATTGATAAAGAATACATTTATAAGCACAGTTTGGGTTTGACATTATAAAGCAATGATCGGCAACAAAGGAACACATTGTAACATTGGCAGAGACATGGAGAATAAGGACAAAACGTACACTTCCCAGAGATGTGCAGGTCAATGTGTGTCTGTAATGTTGCTGTTATTCTACTGGCCAAGTACATCAAATGATCATGTTTAGCAAACATTTTACAAAAAGATATTTAAAAAAAAATAGCAATAAAGAATATTTGTGAGCATATTCACTTCTTAAGACAGGTGCACAAAGATATATCATCTCACAGCATAGTGCTGCCACTGCAGCAAGGCATGGATCATTAACCTTTCGTTGGCAGAAGGAATTGTTTTTCAGATGCATTAAACTGCATGCATTCCAGTCCAAAGCTGTGGCAAGTCCGTAAGGCGTGCAACTCGTGTTCTCACAGACTCTACTTGGATTTACCTTCTCCACGAACGCACGCCTTACGGACTTGCCACAACTGGAGAGGGCTTCAAAAATAAGGTACAGGCAGAAGCCGACATGATTGTTACCTTCCCTCATATATTCCTCCTACGTACATGCTGAAGGGAGTGTATTGTATACATTCTGAAGGGAGTGTATTATATACATGCTGAAGGGAGTGTATTATATACATGCTGAAGGAAGTGTATTATATACATGCTGAAGGGAGTGTATTATACACACGGGGTGGTGGATTCCACTAGGAGATTAATCCTCCCGGACATAGTATTATTATCATTATTGGATTGGAGACATGACTTTCTGAAGGCACTCCGGATATTATGTGTTCTTAGGATTTGAAAAGGACTTTTTCTTTAGCTCGTAATCTGACTGAGCACCATATCACTTTGGACTGGACTGTTATACTACTTCATGGGGTAACCCCAGTTTTTCTATAATCTGTGAAAAAAGCTCCCCCTTTTTGCAGCAATTATTTTTAGTAGATTGAAAGGCTGTATATACAGTAAAAAGACATTTTATATATCTATATCTACAGTGTTCGACAAACCTATACATTTGCACGCCCCGGGCGAGTGGATTTAACATCGTGGCAAGCTCCTATTGGCCCAAGCAGCACACGTGTGGTACTGGGTGGCGAGTAGCTTTTTTTGTTCGGCGAGTAGATTTTTTGGTGATTTGTCGACCACTGTATATATATATATCTATATATCTATAGATATATATATATATATATGCTCTTGTTGAATGCCACATTATGGAGCTGTAGCTGTGCATCGTGTTTCTCACAGACTACTCGCACTTAAGCATTTAGCATTTCTGGACTTTAATGAGAGATATTTGAAAGACTGGCGTTCACTTTGTTAAACAGCAAATATGGTGAACTCCTGAAATCACAGTGCTGATGTTTTTAAAAGCCCCCGATTCCATGTAACGGCGCTTCCACCTCATCTAGGATTTCTCCATATACCACGAGTTAGGGAGTCCATTGTGGGAGACAACTCTTGTTACATTTTTAAACACTGTTCTGAATTTCCTAATCCGCTCTAATATGCACAGACATATATTTCCTGGTTTGAATAAAAACACATTGATAAGGAGGCCTATGAATGTTAGTGCTATTAATGGGCCTATGGGCTCCAATCTATTAAATCCTGGTTCCAATTGTACTTTTATTTATTTGTGGGCAGTCTGTCTGTGAGTAGGGTTACTGGATCTGCACATTTTTAACACAGGCTGTGCGTGAAAGCTGTGTAATGCGGCAGGCATAAACTTATAGGGAATCCGTGTTAACATGGATAAGAAGCAAAAAAGGTGACGCAGTGTGCTCGCTGGCATGTCATTACCCAGAATCCCTGGCTGCTGCAGACGCATTGTATGCGAAGAGGTAATGGGGAAAGGCAGGGTTGCAGACCTGTCTGAGACGTGCTCACAAGTGATATTTTCATTTGCTAGATTTACCCTGCAATTTAGTCAGTGAGGTCATAAAGAGTGGAAAAAAAGCTTTCAATTTTACCGGAATCTGCCAAAAAAACAAAAAGCGCTGGTTGTGGCTTCATACAAGGCTGTGAACAGCAGCTGCCTTCCTTATAAGCCTCTCAGTCAAAGGAGAGTTCGGTCTTATTGTATCTCTTTCCATTAACAGACACCTGTTACAGGAGGGAGGGAGCGGGGAAAACACGCGTTTAGAAAATATATATACGATTATTAAATGAACAGCAGTTCTCAAAAACAACTATTTCACATTCGGAACAACCACTCCCCAATATACACTCCCCGCACCTCTGGCCGACAGAAATCAGATCCCCGTTCCTAAAAGACGGGGAAAGTAATAGTTCCTGGTCCTATTTACCTGGCTAAATTCTGGTGGCGTTTGCAACGACTGTTTATTGCTGCACGGATCAGAACCTGGTTGAAGAGATCTCTCTGAAAAAGAGGAAATAATAATAATAATAATGTTAATAGCCCCACAGTGAATACATTCTAATGATCCAGTATGACAGAGGCAATGGAAGGTAACTTGATGCATCATATTAAAGAGGTAGTCCTCGCAGCAATTTAATTTTTTTTATATATATATTGTTTTAAAGCTGCAGTTCAAGCAATATCCTACGTGTGTGTTTTTTTTAATAAATCAGTTCTGTACTATGAAAAAATACTTGAAGCATTTAAAAAAAATGTAAGACATTTTTAATGTATTATTATGTAACAAGCATTTTTTGTTCCTATAGCAATCGTTTACAAAGTCACATCCCCTTCCTCTTCTGAAACAGGCTCTGGCACACCCATTTTTGAGCCCTGCTCTCTCTAGCAGTGCACCAATTGTATCTAGTGACTGCCTGGTCACATGATCTTCCCCACATAACTTTGCATCTTGGGTCCTCTTCTGCTGCACCGACAGCCATTTAGTGAACCCCCGAGCCAAATCTTCGCCGATCAATCACAGGAGAACGGATCGATCGGCAACTTAGCTAATAACTTGTCAGTGTGTAGATTGTATGGATGCACACATTGAATGGATTTTTTTTTAATGGCAGCTTGAACTGCTGCTTTAATATATGCAGCATTTGATTATCTTTATTGAAAATGAAATACCTAAGCTGCCGATCAATTCATTCTCCCGTGATCGATCAGCAAAGATCTAGCTTCCCAGGGTTTACTAAATCAATCCTTCAGTCAGTGTAACTCAGCAGCTACAATGTATTCTTATATTACCAAGGTAACATTATCTATTGTTACAGTTTGCAGCTCAAACTGCTGGGAATATTGGCAACAAATGATCACAAACAGGAAAGTGTTGCAAAGATCTTGCACTGCTGGGGAGGTGGCTAAACCCTGCTATAGAAATCAAAGGATGCTCTGTGTATTAAAACTCATTAGAAATGGCATTAAGACTTCAATTAATCAATAAATAATGGAGTATTATCTAATACTATAGAACTGATTTTAAAAAAAACTACACAAAACACACACAGGATATTGCATGGATTGCTCCTTTAACTTACACGTTTGTCACTTTTTAAATTTCTAAAGTGTAGTATAGATCAGGGGTTTGCAAACTGGGGGGGGCGCCTTCCAGGGGGACACAGCGCTTCCAGAGGCCCTGCACTCTTCCTCAAAGCATTCAGATGAAATGTCGGGGAGTGTGTGTGAGGCCTCTGTAAGGTCCCTCACCTGGTCTCCGGCAGCTTCTGTTGATGCCGTTGCGTCAAATTGCGCAGCGGGGGTCACATGATGTTATGTTGATACGGCAGTAAACGCAGCGGGAGGGGGATGAGCAGGCAGGGGGGCGCAGGCTGAAAAGTTTGCACACCCCTGGTCTAGATCAGACGGGCCAATAAATGGGCACAAATGGTGTGGCGGACGCTGTCCTACTGCCCCGTACATCCGGTTTAAATTAATAGCAAAACCTAAACTAAATAACTGCAAAAGTAACCAGGGATAATAAAGACATTTAAATATTACAAGTATTTTTTTATTGAGAAGAGAAAAAAAAAAAATAGAAATCCTTATTTATTTATTTTTTTAAAAAAAGAAAAATTCTAAATAAGACTCCCGATTTAAAATGTCTCGACGAGATGCCTGAACGTGCATTCCAGGTAAGAGTTTCTCAATGTTCGGATTGATCTTCGAAGGTTGATAACAGATGCAGACGGAGCCCACGCGCCTCTGTCAATGCAGATCTGTGACAAGGGTCATTGCCGAAAAGGTCTGCTCGCTAAGCAAATGTGTGGAATAACTTACATTTAAATTATTTAAAAGGGATTTGATTTATTTTAGGTTTTTAATTGTTAACGTTATTACAATTGTGTTAATTAATTTTTTTAAATGTATGTTGATTTTCATTAGTTTCCCGTCATGTTTTTTTTAATTTCAAGGACTTCGTATTGTGCGTTTCCGATTTTTTCAAGCGCTTTTTCTTCCTTGCGCCATCGCGTGGCTCAATCCCAATGCCGTGGCGGGTGACCTCTGGTCTAGATAGGGTAATGTATCAATCATTGTACTGATACTAAGAGGACTCCACTCCGACACATTTTGGAGGTTTATGTATCAGTGTCTCCTGGCTGCAAAACCGGAGCAAAACAGCGTTACAAAATGTACCAAAAGCAAGCAATCCTGTTCTGACTCAGGCTCACTGTGGCAAGTGAGTAGAGGCGGGCAGCTTCATGCACATCCTGTAGATGCACACAAAGGCCTTCTTTCTTTTATACTTTTATTGTAAAAACAACAATAACAAAAAAGGGGGAACTGGGCAGGTGGCAAAAGTAAGGGAGAGGTAAATTACAATGGCTACACCAAGTGACAGACAAGTTATGACTATCCACAATGGCTGTTGGATCTAAAAGAAAGCATGCTAGCCTGGACTAACAGGAAATACAGTCAGGACTATGCCAACTAGCAGGGGGAGACAGGCATAGCACAACTAACTAAGAAATGCAGGGGGGGGCGCTGCCAGGGCAACAGACTAGAAGCTAAGGGAAAGATACATTTGTTGCAATCTTACACTGTGGAGTGCTGGCAGCCTCAGAGCAGGGAAAATATGCAATCTGTTTCCAGGACAAATCCCATTGCACCTCTTTCTTTGATAAATCTAGTGCTGTTTTTTTGCCCTACTTTTGTAGCCAGGACAGTTTGATACATAGTCACAGTTGTCTTAACACTGATGAATTTTGGTCTAAACTCAGCTCGATTCTGTGTCAGCTTTCCTTGTGACTTTGGGCAACTCACGATATCTCCTTGTGCCTCAGGCACCAAAACATTAAATTGTCAGCTCTTAGGGGCAGGAACTCAGTGTACCTGCAAATGCTAGATAAAAGATCAACATACATAGTCAGCGGTCCATAGGAAAATACTATTATTGTTCAGTAATAATAAAATATTCTATTAGTTCTACCTGGGAGTCAAACCAAAATATTCCACTCCGGAAACGAATGCTACATCAAATGGTGAATTCTACATTGTGTACAGACCATGAAGCAACTTGTTTATTATATATACATCATATAGTGCACCAAGGGGAATACATCCCTACCTGAGCATTGCTGCCTCCTATTCGAGGTATTTGATACCGAATTGGATGAATTAAGTCTACGGCCTTGTCATAATTTCCATTGTCAAACTCTATGAGAGCCTGGCAGAGGGGAAAGCCAAGATGTCCAATCATTGCATGCTCATGGTTATCACCCGGGGATCTGAAATAAAAAATAACGATTCGTTTCTTTTCCTCATCCGCAGGAGACAAGAAAAAAAAAATACGTGGTGACAAAGTATTCAAATTAGTATTTTTGTGGTTTGAACACAGGAAATGCAACTAAAAAATGAGAAAGAATAAGAAGGGGCTGAGATGTCAATGGTAGAACTATATATGTCTTCTTCAGTGAGTGTACGTCAACATGAATACAATGGTGTCTAAATTAGAGCTACAAATGCTGTTGAAATGGAATAAGGATCTAACTTGACTTTCTCATTCAGTCCATTGTGTAAGAAACATCTATTACGGAGGACGAGCTCGGGCACCTCGCAACAAACTCCTCTAGGCTGTAAAGTATATAGTAAATATGAATTTGTTTAATCCAATAGCTCTCATAACTAAACAACATTGCTGCACGTTGAATGGTCATTCCATTATCTTTTTACATGCGAGGCATGTGGTGGGATCTAAGGGGCACCATCCTGAACACTGAAGAAGGGCTGCTGCTAGTTATTACAGAATATAAATTAATCTTATACATCAAAATATTGCACTATATATGGGTTTATTTCTCTTTTGGGATTGCCGAATCTACATCTGCGTTTTGGAGTTTGTACACAATAAAAACACAGGAGCCTTGTTACTAACTTAGCGGCTTCTTGCAAAGATTCCATAAGCTGGGTGGTCATCTCATGATCCTTTGTGCCCAAGGATGACATCAAGAAATGAAGGTCATTGAAAATCAGGATATGATCCTTCGCATGCTTCTTTGTAATCTGAACTAGTTTGCTCCACCTTCCTCCCACATTCGCACCTGGAAACGAAAGGAAATACCCAGTGACCGTCAATGTTTCTAGAAGTCATCAGTGGCAAGTTTGTGTTTTACAATTTAGTGCACTACATGTAGATTTGATGTAGGTTGTGGTACCTTCTAAAGGACCAACACAAGAGGTCTTCGTAGATGAAATTATAGTGTCCAAGGCTTTTTGAAGCCTCGCAGATCTCTTCTTTAAGTGAACAGAGCTACAGTAGTGGTAATGTAAAGCAGGTGAATCCAGTTGGAAACCCAGCATCAGCTCTCCTGGTGACCTTTGGCAAGTCACTTTGGCCCATTTCTACGAATCAGTTTTCTACCATAAGACACATTATGATGCTGGAAGATCCCTTACAGTCCATCGACTTCAATGAGGTGTTATGTGTCTTCTCAATGCCAGAAGGTGCCTTATGGCAAAGGACTACTTGGTAAATATAGCCCTTTTTTCTCTCAGAATCCCATATTTACTACAGGGTGATAAATCTTAGCACATCTTAAGCTCCCATTCATGTCAATGGGATGGTTCCCATTGTTTGCTAAAGAGTAGCCCCCTAATGGACATGGGTTTAAGATTTAGACACCACATTTTGGAATACAGGATCTTAAAGGTATGGACTCATTGTGTCTGATCTATGTACATACGTAGATTAATAAATCTACCATTATTACTCATGTCACTTGTGAGGTTTGAAAGCTCTGTACATTATAATTGTATCTATGACGAACACTTTAACACATCTGCATTCCACCTGGAGCAATGTAGCTATGAACACTTTTGAAATACATCATGGAGGGTACTACTTGCAAACAGTACAGCAAATATTAATTATTTAACATTAAAAGAAAAAGGTAATTACGGTACATTATCAGGTGATTTACAGTATCGGACAAAGTTTCTCTGTATCCTGAAATAAATTAATTCCAGATATGATTTTAATGAGATCTCTACATGCTTGTAAGTTCAAAAATACATGGTTCTTACCAGTCTCCGAAATTAAATGATTCCAAAAGTTGGGAATGATCATTCAGATTTTTCCCTGTTTTATATGGAGAGCAGACCAGGGCACAGCAGGGGTTAGATGACCTTACCTTCCATTTGAAGGCGGTATAGCATCGATGAATTATCTACAATATCCAGCATACTTCCACTTGTAAAACAATGAGGAGCAATCTGGAGGAGAAGATATCATTTGATTTCTCAACTAGCGTAATCCGGGATCCAATGCTAATGAGAAATGTATACATTTTGTGCTGCAATATGTAGCTAAAAGAAAAGGACTACATTCTTCCAGCTGGCTAAGCACCAAGTAATGATTGGGACTCTCGTATGAATATAGGGACTGATTCCTATGGCTGGTGTCTTCTAATGTTCGCTACTGAAAACAGAAAGGTATCACCACACACTGAAATGTTCACGAACAAATTCCAAATATGGGTGAAGCAAATATGATGTAAAAATATTGCTTATGGTTCATAAAGCAGGCGAGGTGGCAAGTGGTGAGGGCACCACAAATAACATGGCAGACATACCATGCTACACATCAGGGGTGGCCAACTCCAGTCCTCAGGGGCCACCAACTGGTCAGGTTTTCAGGATATCCCTGCTTCAGCACAGGTGGCTCAATCAGCAGAGGCACCTGTGCTGAAGCTGGGATATCCTTAAAACCCGACCTGCTGGTGGTCCTTGAGAACTGGAGTTGGCCACTCCTGCTGTATATCCTATAAGAATACGCTTTGATATGGAGTATACATACAGTTCATTAGCACATGGGATGTAGAACATATAAACTAGTGTTACGTTGTATTCCTGCACGCCCAACACCGGAGCAGGTATTCCCGTTCAGTTTTGGGAGAGGAGAATATTTCCTCCCCGTTTTGAACGATGTGATGCTAAAAAGTGCCGACTTCTATTCAGCATGGGAAATATTTAAGAGAAAGAGCATACCGACATATATGTCTATGCATTATTTGACTTATTTGAAATGCCAGATGATAGGGTTGTCATAGCCAAAATGGAATATACACTTACGTGATTGTCATACACCGTCAGTGCCGCCTCATAATCACCCTGAAAAAAAAGTCCAGAAAAAGGAGTCGCTTTTACTGTGGGGCGGCGTAGTGTACGGAAATCTCTCTGTGAGCTCTGTGCAGCACGCGAGCTCAGTATCTACTCGTTATAATCTTATTCTGTATGTGTAACCCATATAAGGTGAAATGGAAAACACACACAGGTATGTTATTGTATGACACAATCCAATATCAACATTAATGATCAAAGCAGTTTTTTTCTTCACCTCGAGCACTATAATATAACTAAACAGATTTTAAATTATTACACACAGTAGCACTATCATACACCTAGTAACACAAGCACACTGCTTGGCACTCCACTTGCAAGTAGAAAAAAATTGGATGCTTGTCCCATAAAGCAATAATAAACCATACGATACCGTTTGAAGCACGAGATCAGGAGACAGCACTCTGGTAAGTTTGATCACAAGTTTTTGTATTGAAAAAGACACATAAACCGACGTTTCGGTCCCCCAGTGGGACCTTTCTCGGGGACCGAAACGTCGGTTTATGTGTCTTTTTCAATACAAAAACTTGTGATCAAACCTACCAGAGTGCTGTCACCTGATCTCGTGAGATAGAGATATACTGTATATACATATACATATATATATATATATACACACACACATATACACACACATACAAATTGAATTATGAGCCTACTATAACTATACATGAACAAAAATTAAACTGACTTGGAAAAACAGGTCTATTTTGAGTTATATGGATAGCAGAAACATTTGAAACCATTTTTGCGAAGGATTCTTTATACAGTGACAGTTTTTAGCTGTGTGCCTATATGGGAAGATTAAAAGCCAGTATTTATTTATTTTTTTTCCTCAAACCTTTTCGATAAAATACAAGGCCCAGTGCCAGTAGACATGGCAGGCAAGCATGTCACTCCCCTGCAAAATAATACAAATAAAAACAAACGTTAAAATCAATTCTGCAATAAAAACACACAGATCGGTAATGCACAAAACTGATCACGTCGACGAATGTCTATATTTCCATGCAATAGCAGCGGTTATCCACATTTTGTGTATGTAAAACTTTGATTTTTCCGTGCAAAAGGACTTCAATGTCTCTCCTGCTCTAACAAACTCAGGAGGTGGACAACTCCAGTCCTGAAAGGTCACCAACAGGCCAGGTTTGAAGGATATGGCTGCTTCAATTAGTCCCTGCTTCAGCACAGGTGGCTCAATCAGAGGTTCAGTAATTGACTGAGCCACCTGTGCTGAAGCAGGGATAGCCTTAAAACCTGGCCTGTTGGTGGCCCTTGAGGACTGGTGTTGACCACTCCTTAACTAGCTGGTAGTTCCAAGCTTCAAACAGTAAGAGCAGAGGACACGGATAACGTTCTATGAGGTTTTATTTCTATATTAAAAAAAAATGAATTCAATGAAGTTAGAGACAAGTCTAAGAATAGTCATAGTCTATAAGTGGAATATCGATGGAGAACCATTGTATAAACTATACACTCTTCAAGGCGTGTTACTCAAGTGCTCATTAGCCCCTAGCCCGACCAGTCCTTATGAGTGTAACATATTATAATTAGAGATTCCAGATTTAATTAATTTTTTTAAATAATTTTCCAGATACTAAAAAATAAATCTGTGTTTTTCGGTGTTTAAATAATAAATAGGAAAACTGTATAGTTCCGTGCTTAGCTTTTCTTTCATTTTTTGGTGATCTCTGTGTGCCGGCAGGCAGGGGGAGGGTCTGTGTGCCGGCGGGCAGGGGGAGAGCCTGTGTGCCGGCGGGCAGGGGGAGAGCCTGTGTGCCGGCGGGCAGGGGGAGAGCCTGTGTGCCGGCGGGCAGGGGGAGAGTCTGTGTGCCGGCGGGCAGGGGGAGAGTCTGTGTGCCGGCGGGCAGGGGGAGAGTCTGTGTGCCGGCGGGCAAGGGGAGGGTCTGTGTGCCGGCGGGCAGGGGGAGAGCCTGTGTGCCGGCGGGCAGGGGGAGAGCCTGTGTGCCGGCAGGCAGGGGGAGAGTCTGTGTGCCGACGGGCAGGGGGAGAGTCTGTGTGCCGGCGGGCAGGGGGAGAGTCTGTGTGCCGGCGGGCAGGGGGAGAGTCTGTGTGCCGGCGGGCAGGGGGAGAGTCTGTGTGCCGGAGGGCAGGGGGAGAGTCTGTGTGCCGGCGGGCAGGGGGATGTCTGTGTGCCGGAGGGCAGGGGGAGAGTCTGTGTGCCGGTGGGCAGGGGGAGAGTCTGTGTGTCGGAGGGCAGGGGGAGAGTCTGTGTGCCGGCGGGCAGAGGGAGAGTCTGTGTGCCGACGGGCAGGGGGAGTGTCTGTGTGCCGGCGGGCAGGGGGAGAGTCTGTGTGCCGGCGGCCAGGGGGAGAGTCTGTGTGCCGGCGGCCAGGGGGAGAGTCTGTGTGCCGGCGGCCAGGGGGAGAGTCTGTGTGCCGGCGGCCAGGGGGAGAGTCTGTGTGCCGGCGGCCAGGGGGAGAGTCTGTGTGCCGGCGGTCAGGGGGAGAGTCTGTGTGCCGGCGGGCGGGGGGAGAGTCTGTGTGCCGGCGGGCAGGGGGAGGGTCTGTGTGCCGGAGGGCAGGGGGAGAGTCTGTGTGCCGGCGGGCAGGGGGAGGGTCTGTGTGCCGGCGGGCAGGGGGAGGGTCTGTGTGCCGACGACCAGGGGGAGAGTCTGTGTGCCGGCGGGCAGGGGGAGAGTCTGTGTGCCGGCAGGCAGGGGGAGAGCCTGTGTGCCGACGGGCAGAGGGAGAGTCTGTGTGCCGGCGGGCAGGGGGAGAGTCTGTGTGCCGGCGGGCAGGGGGAGAGTCTGTGTGTCAGAGGGCAGGGGGAGAGTCTGTGTTTCAGAGGGCAGGGGGAGAGTCTGTGTGCCGGCGGGCAGGGGGAGAGTCTGTGTGCCGGCGGGCAGGGGGAGAGTCTGTGTGCCGGCGGGCAGGGGGAGAGTCTGTGTGCCGGCGGGCAGGGGGAGGGTCTGTGTGCCGGAGGGCAGGGGAAGGGTCTGTGTGCAGGCGGGCAGGGGGAGGAGGGTCTGTGTGCCGACGGGCAGGGGGAGAGTCTGTGTGCCGGCGGGCAGGGGGAGAGTCTGTGTGCCGGCGGGCAGGGGGAGAGTCTGTGTGTCAGAGGGCAGGGGGAGAGTCTGTGTGTCAGAGGGCAGGGGGAGAGTCTGTGTGCCGGCGGGCAGGGGGAGAGTCTGTGTGCCGGCAGCAAGGGGGAGAGTCTGTGTGCCGGCGGGCAGGGGGAGGGTCTGTGTGCCGGAGGGCAGGGGAAGGGTCTGTGTGCCGGAGGGCAGGGGAAGGGTCTGTGTGCAGGCGGGCAGGGGGAGGGTCTGTGTGGCGGAGGGCAGGGGGAGGGTCTGTATGCCGGCGGGCAGGGGGAGGGTCTGTGTGCCGGAGGGCAGGAGAAGGGTCTGTGTGCAGGCGGGCAGGGGGAGGGTCTGTGTGTCGGAGGGCAGGGGGAGGGTCTGTGTGCAGGAGGGCAGGGGAAGGGTCTTTGTGCAGGCGGGCAGGGGAAGGGTCTGTGTGCCGGAGGGCAGGGGGAGAGTCTGTGTGCCGGAGGGCAGGGGGAGAGTCTGTGTGCCGGAGGGCAGGGGGAGAGCCTGTGTGCCAGCGGGCAGGGGGAGAGCCTGTGTGCCGACGGGCAGGGGGAGGGTCTGTGTGCCGGCGGGCAGGGGGAGTGTCTGTGTGCCAGGGTTGCAGTACCTGATTGCCCACATAGCGATATTCACACTGTGCAGGAAGAGCACCAGGTGAGGATACTGCCCCAATAAAAATCATTGCCGGCTAAATTCAATTCGAGGAAAACCCCAATGCTTGGTCGGTGGTGTTTTATCGGTTTGTTTTTTCAGTTAAAACCAAAAACCGGAATCCCTAATTATAACCAACTAAAGAAATATATATTGCAAAATTAAGATGAATAAATATTACCCCTGTTATGTTTTGTGATTTGACAAAAGACAACCAAGTACCTTCCAATTTGTTTCTGACGTTTGCATGAAGGCCAGGCCATTCTCCAAGTCTGCCTTCATTTCATGCACATGAGCTATCGTATGAACAGACCAAGCATCCTTCTCATCTACAGACAAAGCCTAAAAATCGAGAGAACAGAGGAAATGATGCATGTTAAAAGCTGACCCACTGCAGAGGGAACAATACAACAGTTCCTGCTCACAGAGACTTCATTCCACCGTGCAATTTTGACATGAAACTCATTAATCTGTCTGCAGTTATATTATGATAAACCAGCTCCCATACAGCTTAAAAGTATTCTTAGAATTTGTATTTCTATTTGTTTGGTTTTTTTACAAAATGCAAACTGGTGTGTCCTCCGGAATAAAACCGCTCTATTTTTACCGGTTTAGCTGTCAGTGTTTCAGCTGGTTAGGAAAATGAAAGTCGGCCGTAGCCCCGTGGGCCAATAGGAAGCTACGTCACCAGTGGGAAGACGTTGTGAGTTTCTACTATTCAGTGATTGGACGCGGGCAACTAAAACGGTAAGTATCTTAGGGGCCGGTGGTTCTCTTGAGCCAGTTCAGCTTCAGAGGACCGCCCGGTACAAATGCTGTAAAAAACAAACAAACCCATAAATACATCAATACGCAGAATGGCTGTTTAAAGACGTACATTTCAAGTTAAAGAAAATGGTGAGGGTTTACCAAACTGCAGTATTGTATGTAGTGGGTGGCAGCATTACCAACCTAGCTCCATATCATAATTTCTTTTGAATCCAGTCCTTGTTTTCCAACTAGTCTCCCAGTCAATGTTTGCTCATAAATAGACCTGTACAGTAATATATATATATATATATATATATATATATATATATATATTACTGTACAGTGCTCGACAAACCCACTCGCCCACTCGCCAGCTGCGATCGGAAATTGGCTCGTGGCCAGTAACATTTCCCCTGCTCTGCAAAAAAAAAAAATCCCTTGCTCGGAAAAAAAATAAAATCCCCTACTCGGGAAAAAAAAAAATTCCTCTAGCTGATTGGCTGTGACGCGGCATGGAGCTGCCAGGACTTCAAACTGCCCTTCCTTCTCTGCACGGGTGAGGGAGAGGGGGAGGGGTGTGTGTGCGTGCGTCTGCTCCTCCTCTATACTGAATATCCTCCTGTATAATTGTGTCAGCTCCTGCACTGATCCGGTCATGGAGGATTTTGGACAGATGTTGGAGGTGGGTGGAATGAAATGCAATTTAAATACACTGTTTCTCCTCCCCCCCCCCTTCTCCCGCTGCCCGCGCGGGGTGGGAGGTAATGGCGCTGGTGTTTCTCCTTCCCCCCCCTTCTCCCGCTGCCCGCGCGGGCTGGGAGTTAATGGCGCTGGTGTTTCTCCTTCCCCCCCTTCTCCCGCTGCCCGCGCGGGCTGGAAGGTAATGGCGCTGGTGTTTCTCCTTCCCCCCCTTCTCCCGCTGCCCGCGCGGGCTGGAAGGTAATGGCGCTGGTGTTTTTCCTTTCCCCCCCCTCTCCCGCTGCCCGCGCGGGTCAGGAGGTAGTAGTGCGTGTGTTTCTCCTCCCCGCTCCTGCTGCCCACGTGGGTCGGGAGATACTGTAGTTGCGGGGGTGTTTCTCCCCCCCCTCCTGTGTGTGTTCCCCCTGTGTGTGTGTGTGTGTGTGTGTGTGTGTGTGTGTGTGTGTGTGTGTGTGTGTGTGTGTGTGTGTGTGTGTGTGTGAACGTGTATATGCAGGACACCAGAGGTACCCCCCAGTTTGTCACCCCCCCACCCAGTCAGTCACCCCCCCACCACCCATCCCACCAGTCACCCATCCCACCAGTCACCCATCCCACCAGTCACCCATCCCACCAGTCACCCATCCCACCAGTCACCCATCCCACCAGTCACCCAGTCAGTAATCCCACCCAGCCCCCCAGTCTGTCACCCCCCCAGTCTGTCACCCCCCCACCCAGTCACCCATCCTCCCCCACCCAGTCACCCATCCTCCCCCACCCAGTCACCCATCACACCCAGTAACCAATCCCACCATTCATCAAGTCAGTAATCCCACCCAGCCACTAATCCCACCCAGTCACCCAGTCACTAATCCCACCCAGTCACCCAGTCACTAATCCCACCCAGTCACCCAGTCACTAATCCCACCCAGTCACCCAGTCACTAATCCCACCCAGTCACCCAGTCACTAATCCCACCCAGTCACCAATCCCACCCAGTCAGTAACCCAGTCAGTAACTCCACCAGTTACTCATCCCCTCACCCCCACCCCCACCCAGTCAGTAATACAACCCCCACCCAGTCAGTAATCCCACCCAGTCACCCAGTCAGTAATCCCACCCAGTCACCCAGTCAGTAATCCCACCCAGTCACCCAGTCAGTAATCCCACCCAGTCACCCAGTCACTAATCCCACCCAGTCACCCAGTCACTAATCCCACCCAGTCACCCAGTCACTAATCCCACCCAGTCACCAATCCCACCCAGTCAGTAACCCAGTCAGTAACTCCACCAGTTACTCATCCCCTCATCCCACCCCCCACCCAGTCACCCAGTCAGTAATCCCACCCTCACCCCCACCCCCACCCAGTCAGTAATACAACCCCCACCCAGTCAGTAATCCCACCCAGTCACCCAGTCAGTAATCCCACCCAGTCACCCAGTCAGTAATCCCACCCAGTCACCCAGTCAGTAATCCCACCCAGTCACACAGTCAGTAATCCCACCCAGTCACACAGTCAGTAATCCCACCCAGTCACACAGTCAGTAATAACACCCAGTCACACAGTCAGTAATAACACCCAGTCACACAGTCAGTAATAACACCCAGTCACACAGTCAGTAATAACACCCAGTCACACAGTCAGTAATACCACCCAGTCACACAGTCAGTAATAACACCCAGTCACACAGTCAGTAATAACACCCAGTCACACAGTCAGTAATAACACCCAGTCACACAGTCAGTAATACCACCCAGTCACACAGTCAGTAATAACACCCAGTCACACAGTCAGTAATACCACCCAGTCACACAGTCAGTAATCCCACCCAGTCACCCAGTCACTAATCCCACCCAGTCACCCAGTCACTAATCCCACCCAGTCACACAGTCCGTAATCCCACCCCGCAGTTAGTCACCCCCACGTCAGTCAATCACCCCCTCTCTGTCTCTCTCCTCTCCCTTCCTGTCTCTCTCCCTCTCTCCCTCTCTGTCTCTCTCCCTCTCTGCCTGTGTCTCTCTCCCTCTCTGCCTGTGTCTCTCTCCCTCTCTGCCTGTGTCTCTCTCCCTCTCTGCCTGTGTCTCTCTCCCTCTCTGTCTGTGTCTCTCTCCCTCTCTGCCTGTGTCTCTCTCCCTCTCTACCTGTGTCTCTCTCCCTCTCTACCTGTGTCTCTCTCCCTCTCTGCCTGTGTCTCTCTCCCTCTCTGCCTGTGTCTCTCTCCCTCTCTGCCTGTGTCTCTCTCCCTCTCTGCCTGTGTCTCTCTCCCTCTCTGCCTGTGTCTCTCTCCCTCTCTGCCTGTGTCTCTCTCCCTCTCTCCCCCTCTGTCTCTCTCCCCCTCTGTCTCTCTCCCCCTCTGTCTCTCTCCCCCTCTGTCTCTCTCCCCCTCTGTCTCTCTCCCCCTCTGTCTCTCTCCCCCTCTGTCTCTCTCCCCCTCTGTCTCTCTCCCCCTCTGTCTCTCTCCCCCTCTGTCTCTCTCCCTCTCTGTCTCTCTCCCTCTCTGCCTGTGTCTCTCTCCCTCTCTGCCTGTGTCTCTCTCCCTCTCTGCCTGTGTCTCTCTCCCTCTCTGCCTGTGTCTCTCTCCCTCTCTGCCTGTGTCTTTCTCCCTCTCTGCCTGTGTCTCTCTCCCTCTCTGCCTGTGTCTCTCTCCCTCTCTGCCTGTGTCTTTCTCCCTCTCTGCCTGTGTCTCTCTCCCTCTCTCCCTCCCTGTCACTCTCCCTCTGTCCCTCTCTCTGTGTCTCTGTCTCTGTCCCTCTGTCTCTGTCCCTCTCTCTGTCCCTCTGTCTCTGTCCCTCTCTCTGTGTCTCTGTCCCTCTGTCTCTGTCCCTCTGTCTCTGTCCCTCTGTCTCTGTCCCTCTGTCTCTGTCCCTCTGTCTCTGTCCCTCTCTCTCTGTCCCTCTCTCTCTGTCCCTCTGTCTCTGTCCCTCTGTCTCTGTCCCTCTGTCTCTGTCCCTCTGTCTCTCTCCCTCTGTCTCTCTCCCTCTGTCTCTCTCCCTCTGTCTCTCTCCCTCTGTCTCTCTCCCTCTGTCTCTGTCCCTCTGTCTCTGTCCCTCTGTCTCTGTCCCTCTGTCTCTGTCCCTCTGTCTCTGTCCCTCTGTCTCTGTCCCTCTGTCTCTGTCTCTCCCTCTCTCTCTCTCTGTCCCTCTGTCTCTCCCTCTCTCTCTCTGTCCCCGTCTCTCCATCCCTCTCTCTGTCCCTCTGTCTCTCCCTCTCCGTCTCTCTCCCTCTGTCTCTCCCTCTCCGTCTCTCTCCCTCTCCCTCCATCTGTCTCTCTCCCTCTTCCTCCATCTCTCTCTCCCTCTCTGTCTGTGTCTCTCTCCCTCTCTGTCTGTGTCTCTCTCCCTCTCTGTCTGTGTCTCTCTCCCTCTCTGTCTGTGTCTCTCTCCCTCTCTGTCTGTGTCTCTCTCCCTCTCTGCC